>NC_053026.1:543577448-543848338 GCF_003073215.2 Triticum urartu
GATCTGCCATTCTGAAAGAAACTATTGTAGAATCTTTTACCACCCATGCAAAGACACCTTATTTTTCTAAATTTAATATTTAAGTACATAAGTGCCCACCAGACATGGGATTTTGTTTTCATGAAGTTCTATAACTCAAGGAGGAAAGACAGAGTATGGTACGGGCGCGCCGGTCGTATCATCACTCGTACCAGCTCCAGGCCGAAGACAAAAGGCGGTCTAGAGCAAAAGATTGGCAACTATACGCGCATTCGCACTCGTACCAGCGCCTATATCATAAGCGGCCATGTAGGAGCAACCTCCACAGAGCGGTCGACGGTGCATGGTACCACCATCCATACCGTTGTCAATACTGAGTAACAGAAGGTTCCAAATTCTAAGACGACATACTATATGAGTCGTACCCGCGCTTGTACCAGAGGGTGATGCAGATGATGGACTTCCAGAGAAAAAGATGACCCATGATACTACCACGTCGGTCATGTCGCCGCTCGTACCAAGGCAAAAATACCAAATTGATGTTTTTTATCTTGTGTGTTATTTTTGCAGGGGCTTAGTGTAACGCCCTCGATGCGGCTATATCTCTCACGTGTCGAGACACGATTTAAAGGCATAACCGCATTAAAAGCAATATCGCAAGTTAGACAATCATCACAACATCCATGTAATACATAATAAAGGGATAAGTAACATAGTTGGCTTACACTCGCCACGTCAATCAAGTACGTAAGTAGCATTGCAACATTCAAACACTCATGGCACGACTACGGCGCCAAAATAAAAGATAACCCAACAAGCGACACGGTCCCGATCACCCCGACTGGGCACCACTACTGATCATCAGGAAAAAGAAACATAGTATCGTTGAGAGTCCTCGTCGAACTCCCACCTGAGCTCGAGCGCGCCATCTGAAGCAGAATCATCAGGCCCTGCATCTGGTGTAATAGTAATCTGTGAGCCACAGGGACTCAGCAATCTCGCACCCTCGCGATCAAGACTATTTAAGCTTATAGGAAACGCAAGGTAATATATGTGGAGCTGCAGCAAGCGACTAGCATATATGGTGGCTATCCTGTTCGCAAAAGAGAGCGAGAAGAGAAGGCAAAGCGCAAGCGAGAAACTAGAGAGCAACCTGCGCAAACATTACTCCAACGCCGTGTTCACTTTCCGGACTCCGCCGAGAAGAGACCATCACGGTAACTCACACAGTTGATTCATTTTAATTAAGTTAAGGTTCAAGTTATCTACAACAGGACATTAACAAATTCTCATCTGCCCATAACCACGGGCACGGCTTTCGAAAGTTCAATCCCTGCAGGGGGTCCCAACTTAGCCCATGACAAGCTCTCACGGTCAACGAAGGAATAGACCTTCTCCCGAGACGTTCCGATCAGACTCGGTATCCCGGTTCTACAAGACACTTCGACAAGTTAAAACCAATCCAGCAACACCGCCCGAATTTGCCGACAAATCCCGATAAGAGCTGCACGTATCTCGTTCTCAGGGCACAATCGGATAAGCAATCCGTACAACTAAAACCAGCCCTCGAGTTACCCCGAGGTGGCGCTGCAAGGGGCTCTAGGTTGGACCAACACTCAGAGGAGCACTGACCCGGGGGGGTTTAAAATAAGATGACCCTCGGGCTCTAGAAACCCAAGGGAAAAAGAGGCTAGGTGGCAAATGGTAAAACCAAGGTTGGGGATTGCTGTAAAAGCTTTATTCAAGGCGAACTATCAAGGGATTCCCATTATCACCCAACCGCGTAAGGAACGCAAAATCCGGGAACATAACACCGATATGACGAAAACTAGGGCGGCAAGAGTGGAACAAAACACTAGGCGAGAGGCCGAGCCTTCCACCCTTTACCAAGTATATAGATGCATTTAAGATAACATGGCAATATAATGATATCCCAACAAGTAAATAGCGTTCCAACAAGGAACGATCTCCATGTCCCAACAAGGAACAAACTTCAATCTTCACCTGCAACTAGCAACGCTATAAGAGGGGCTGAGCAAAGCGGTAACATAGTCAATCAACGGTTTGCTAGGACATGGTGGGTTAGAGGTTTGACATGGCAATTTGGGAGGCTTGAAAGCAAGTGGTAGGCATCGTAGCATGGCATAGCAAAAGAGCGAGCATCTAGCAAAGCAAAGATAGTAGTGATTTCAAGGGTATGTTCATCTTGCCTGCACAGTTGTCAGAGTTGACTGGATCCTCGAAAGCAAACTCAACGGGCTCCTCGTTAGCGAATTCGTCTCCCGGCTCTACCCAAATAAGACAAACAAGCAACAAGGACACAATAAACCACGTGCAAGGCTCAAATAATATGATGCAACGATGGTATGCTATGCGGGATGCGATGCGGGATGGATATGCAAGATGTGACAAGGAATACATGAACCTGGCCTCAACTTGGAAAACCAAGTGTGCTACTGGAAAGATGAGATGAAATCGCTTGAAAAAGATATAAATAACGCTGAAAACGGAGTTACGGTTTGAAAATGGCAAGCAATTCAAATATGACACCGGTCTGCGATTTACAACAAGTAGTCAACTAAATGCAACGAGATGAACATGCTACAGCACCCAAACATGGCATCAAAATACATGGAAGGAACACATTCATGATGCTTAACAAAAGTCTAGCACTGAGCTACGGCCAATTCATCCATTAACAGGTTCAAACAAGCATGGCAAAAATGCATTTGGTAAACAGATTTCAGACTTAGTGAATTTAACACTTGTCTGGAATTTTAGATCAGATAGCACTCTTTGGAGCAACAAAACTATATGATACAGGACCTGAACATGGCAAAATAAAGCATGACATGGAGCTACTCAAAGAGCTTAACAAAAGTCCCTTAGTGACCTTGAGCCAAAAGGGATCAGAAAATACAATTGCAAAATGTGAACATGGCAAAAACATAAACAGATCTCAGACTTAGTGAAAACTGGGACATGCTGAAAACAGATATCAAGTAGACATGTTTACGAGCTCGATGCACTCACTACAGAGCATGTCATGATAATCTAAGCATACACCCATCAAGAATACATAAAATACAAGCTAGACATGGCAAGAATAATAACATAGCATGCACGAATCCACTACAACATCATCGGCAAAATAGCTAACTAGTAGACAATCTGCCCAGATTCACAAAGTAGCAAAAGTAGAGCTCGATTGACTCAAGCTAGGGTGCTCCATAATTACAAACAAAGACATGAATGGATAGAGCACTACAAGATTAACAAATCATCCTTACTGATCATCCTCAAAAGAGGCACTGATCACTAGGGAACAACATGAACATATGGCATCATGAGATAAAAAGACCAAGGACTTTGTGGAAATGCTAAGTCCCTGAAATCAGCATTAGCAAGTGCACCACTTTGCAAGCTTGTGCTAGTCACCACACACATCACAAAAATACATGGGTTGCACCTCTGGAAAGATTGCAAAACCCTTAACAAAACATATGTAGAGCTCATGGGCATATCATGCACACAATAATCAAGGCAAAATGACAAATATCTAAATGGAGTAGCAGATCTGACAATTATCTCAAGTAGCACTCTTCCAATAGCATTTCGGGCACCAAGATGAACTCAAATGAAAATGATGCAATGAGATGGAATGATGTACTCTCTGAGATGAAAATTTTGATATGCTATATGCCCAAAACGGAGCTACGGATGCGGAGTTATAGAACGATGAACAGGAGCAAATAATCTGCAAACTTAGGAGAAAAAGGTCAACCCTAGGGTTTTGAATCCAGATCTGAGATCCGGGGCATGTTTCCCGAGGTCCGCCGGAATCACTGTTCACCAGAGGGAGGAAGCTCGCCGGAGGTCGGAGTTGAGGAAGGGGAGGCCGGATCCGGTGGTGGAGCTCACCGGGGCGTCGTGGAGGAGCTCTGGGCGGCGAGGTGGAGGTCCGGCGCGGCGTAGGTGGCAGACGGCGGGGCGCCGACGAGGTTGGCGGCGCTGGCGAGCGGTGGCCAGTGCGGGAAAACTGCGGCGGCGCCCGGTGGAGGAGCGGGGCGGCTCGTCGAGAGGAGGCGGCGGCGCGCGCCATGGGCCGGGAAGGGCCCGTGGCGGGCCTTGCGGGCCGCGGCGGAGTGAGAGGAGGCAGGCGACAGGTGGCTGGTCGCGGTTGGTGGCGGCGATGATGTCCGCTAGGCGGCGGACATTGTGCGGCGGCGGAGGTGCTGATGGACTAGGGTTAGGGGGAGAATGAACCGCGAATTTTTAGGGGGGTGCCCTTTATATAGAGGTAGAGGAGGCTAAGAAGCTCCAAATGAGGTGCGGTTTGCGGCCACGCGATCGTGATCGAACGCTCTAGATGATGGAGAGGGTTTTGGTGGGTTTTGGGCCAAATTGGAGTGGTGTTGGGCTGCAACACACACGAGGCCTTTTCGGTCCCTCGGTTAACCGTTGGAGCATCAAACGAAGTCCAAATGGTACGAAACTTGACAGGCGGTCTACCGGTAGTAAACCGAGGCTGGTTGGCAAGTCTTGGTCCAATTCGGAAATGTTTAATCCCCACACACGAAAGAAAGGTAGAAATGACCACCGGAGGAGAACGAAGCGCCGGAATGCAAAACGGACAACGGGGAAAATGCTCGAATGCATGAGATGAACACGTATGCAAATGCAATGCACATGATGACATGATATGAGATGCATGACAACGAGAACAACACACGGAGACAAAAACCCGAACCCGAGAAAATAAAATAACTTAAGGCCGAAAACGGCAAGAGTTGGATTACATATTGGGTAAATCATATCCGGGGTGTTACAACACTCCACCACTACGAAAGGATCTCGTCCCGAGATCTAGGACTGAAAGAACGCCGGGTACTCAGAACGGAGGTGATCCTCGCGTTCCCAGGTAGCTTCACGGTCGGAATGGTGTGACCACTTGACTTTGAGAAATTTGATCGACTTGTTGCGAGTCTTGCGTTCAGTCTCTTCAAGAATAGCAACGGGGTGCTCATGATAGGAGAGATCTTCTTGGAGCTCAATGTCCTCGAAGTTGACGGTGCGGTCAGGAGTCTTGAAGCACTTTCGGAGCTGAGAGACATGGAACACGTCATGAACATTTGCAAAGTTTGAAGGAAGCTCGAGTTGATAGGCGAGGTCGCCTCTCTTGCTGACAATCTTGAAAGGTCCCACGTATCTAGGGGCAAGCTTCCCTTTGATACCGAAGCGACGAGTACCTTTCATTGGAGAGACGCGGAGGTAAACATGATCTCCGATCTCGAAAGCCAAATCACGGTGCTTACTATCATAGTAGCTCTTCTGGCGGGATTGGGCTGCTTTGAGGTTATCTCGAATGACTTTGCACATTTCCTCTGCCTCTGTGATTAAGTCATTTCTGAGAAGCTGACGTTCACCGGTTTCAGACCAGTTGAGAGGGGTACGGCACTTCCTGCCATACAGAATTTCAAATGGGGCCTTGCCCGAACTTGCTTGAAAACTGTTGTGTAGGAGAATTCAGCATATGGAAGACAATCCTCCCACTTAATGCCAAAGGAGATCACACAAGCCCTAAGCATATCTTCAAGAATCTGGTTGACACGCTCGACTTGACCGCTAGTTTGAGGATGGAAAGCTGTGCCGAAGCGGATGTTGGAGCCCATGGCCTTCTGAAAAGAATCCCAAAACTTGGAGGTAAAGATGCTGCCACGGTCTGAAGATATCACCTGAGGAATACCGTGCAGAGAGACAATTCGAGAGGTATAGAGTTCCGCCAATTGAGCTGCAGTGATTGACTCTTTGATAGGCAGAAAGTGAGCCACTTTAGTGAGTTTGTCGATGACAACGAATATAGCATCATTGCCACGTTTGGACTTTGGAAACCCTGTCACGAAGTCCATCTCAATGTGGTCAAACTTCCATTCTGGAATGGCAAGAGGTTGGAGGAGACCTGCTGGCCTTTGGTGTTCTGCCTTCACTCTTCTGCAGACATCACATTCATTCACGAATTGAGCAATCTCGCGCTTCATTCGAGTCCACCAATAAGCCTGCTTGAGGTCCTGATACATCTTCGTGCTCCCAGGGTGGATGGAGAGGAGAGAATTGTGAGCCTCGTTCATGATCACTTTATGAAGGTCACCTTTGGGCACGACAATACGATCCTCGAAGAAGAGAGTATCCTTGTCATCAAGGCGGTAGCACTTGTACTTGGGTTGACTCTTGGCAATCCCAATCTTCACCTTGTTCACCATAGCATCAAGAAGTTGAGCTTGGCGAATTTGATCTTCCAAGGTAGGAGAGACTTGAAGGTTGGCGAGGAAACCTTGAGGAACAACTTGCAGATTAAGTTTGCGGAAAGCTTCACAAAGCTCGGGTTGATAAGGCTTGAGAATCAGACTATTGCAGTAAGCTTTCCTGCTCAATGCGTCAGCAATCACATTGGCCTTGCCTGGAGTATACTCGATACTCGGATTATACTCTTGAATCATTTCGACCCATCGAGTCTGCCTGAGGTTGAGATTAGGTTGAGTGAAGATGTACTTGAGACTCTTGTGATCAGTGAAAATGTCCACTTTTCTTCCCAATAAGAGATGTCTCCAAGTCAAAAGAGCATGCACAACTGCCGCCAACTCGAAATCATGAGTGGGGTAGTTCTTTTCATTGGGCTTCAATTGGCGAGAGGTATAAGCAACAACTTTCTTCTCTTGCATCAACACTGCGCCAAGACCTTGGAGAGAGGCATCACAAAAGACCTCGTACGGCTTGGATTCATCAGGCGGAGTGAGAACTGGAGCAGTGGTCAATTTCTCTTTTAAAGTGTTGAAAGCAATGTCACACTCCGGAGACCAAACGTACTTGACGTGCTTCTGGAGAAGATTTGAGAGAGGCTTCGCAATCTTAGAAAAGTTCTCCACGAACCTTCTACAATAGCTTGCTAGGCCGAGGAAGCTACAGAGTTGCTTCACGTTCTGAGGAGGTTCCCAATTCACAATTGCAGACACCTTCTCGGGATTCACCGCAATGCCCTTGGCAGAGATGATATGACCAAGATAAAGAACCTCATCGAGCCAAAATTCGCACTTGGAGAACTTGGCGTAGAACTGATGTTCCCTGAGCTTATCGAGCACCAAACACAAGTGCTTGGCATGATCTTCCTTGTTCTTCGAGAAAACCAGAATGTCGTCGAGATAGACCAAAACGAAGTCATTGGTGTAGGCGTTGAAGATGAAGTTCATCATGCGAGAGAAAGTCGAAGGAGCGTTGACGAGGCCAAAAGACATGACAGTGTATTCATATGAACCATAGCTTCTCCTGAAAGCCGTCTTGGGAATATCTTACTCACGGATTCGAATCTGATGGTAACCCATACGGAGATCAAGCTTGGAGAATACTTGGGCACCCTTGAGTTGTTCGAACAGCTCATTGATGTTGGGAAGTGGGTATTTGTTCTTAATGGTCTTCTTGTTCAATGGACGGTAATCAACACAAAGCCAGTCCATTCCATCCTTCTTCTTCACAAAAAGAACACCACAACCCCACGGAGAAGAACTAGGCCGGATGAGACCCATTCTCTCTTGAACATCGAGTTGCTTCTTCAGCTCCTTCAACTCTTCAGGTCCGAGCTTGTAAGGACGTTTGCACACAGGTTCCGTGCCAGGCTCAAGATCGATGACGAATTCAACTGGCCGGTGCGGAGGCATTCCTGGAAGCTCTTCTGGAAAGACGTCTTGATATTCGCAAACGACTGGAATTTGTGAGATGGCATCGAGTTCACCCTTCTCATTGAGAGAAAACAGACGGATGGTATCATCACGAGCGGCAAAGACAATTACATCCTCAGACGAATGAGTCAATTGAATCTGCCTGGCTGCACAATCAAGCTGAGCCTTGTGCTTAGAAAGTCAATCCATTCCGAGAATAAGATCAATATCCGAGTCACCAAGAACATTTGGAGAGGACAAGAACTTATAGTCCCCCAAAGTGATTGTAACATCCGGAACGCATACTCGAGATGTCATTTGACGGGCCGGAGAGACAATAGCCAACGGTTTCAACAACACTTGAGTAACAAAATCATGCTTAGATGCAAAAGGTCTCGAGATGAAACAATGCGATGCACCAGTGTCAAAAAGAACTTTTGCAGGAACATCGTTAATAGGAAGGTTACCCATGATGACATCTGGGAGTCCTCTGCCTGAGCTGCATTCAGCAAACTGACCTTGGCGTGCTTGGGGTTATGCTTGACCACAGCTGTACTTGCCGATCTCACAGGAGGAGGATGAAGGCGCCTCTGATTGAAGCATTTGTTGGCATAGTGACCCTTCTGTTGGCACTTGTTGCACGTGACCTCTGAAAGCGGATGGTGGTACGGAGCACTCGATCTTCGAGCTTGAGACGAAGTCTTGTTCTGAAAGCCAGGGTTGGGTGGGTGGGAAGATCCACTTCCACCTTTGCTCTTCTGATACGGCTGACGGAACGGAGGAGGAGGAAGCCAATATTTCTGCTGCTTGGCCACTTGAGTAGAGGAAGATGGAGTAACATCTCGGACTCGCTTCTTGGAAGCATCACACCTCAGTTGAGCAGCCTCTTGCTTCAATGCCATGTTGTAGAACTCATCGTACCTCAAGGGCTCAAAGAGAACAAGAGCTAGCTGGATTTCTTCTCTGAGACCACCCCTGAACTGATATATCATGCTCTTCTCATCAGGGACGTCCTGCTTAGCAAAGCGGGCGAGCTTCTGGAACAACTTGTTGTAGTCATAGACAGACAAAGAGCCTTGCTTCAGGTTGCGGAATTCCTCACGCTTGCTTTCAACCACGCTCTGAGGGATATGATGAGCCCTGAAATCTTGAAGGAATTCATCCCAGGTAATCACAAGTCCACCTCTAGAATCCTTGTACTGCTGGAACCATTCTGCAGCTTGATCTTTGAGTTGGAAGGAAGCGAACTTGACAAAGTCCTCAGGCCTGACGTTACTGCACTCGAAATGCTTGCACAGATCCACGAGCCAATCGTCAGCATCAGTTGCCTCAACACAATTGCTGAAAGTCTTTGGCCCATTGGCAAGGAACTGGTTGAGTGTAGCAAAGTGATTTTGATGGTTGCCTTGGTTCCCTTGATTGCGCTCTTGAAGAATTTGCATGATCAACTGCGTGTTTGCATTAGTTGCGACCATCACAGCTTGCCATGCCTCCAGAGGAGGGGGAGGTGGTGGCGGATCTTGATTCTGATTCTGATTGGTGCTCTTAGCGGGAGCCATCCTGAAGAGGTTGACCACCGTTAGCACATTGACAGATAAAATGAAGCTGAATCCAACGGAATGAAAATTGCAACATAAATTCTTCACATCCGAACAAAATGAACGAATGCATTCCTCTTGAAATGGTCACATATCCAAAAATTGAGAAGCCACTCAGAATTTAGGTAGAGAAATAAATCAACAAGGTACAGATCAAGAACGAATACTCGGTAAGAAATCCCAATCTCAAACCAAATATCCGTGGAACAAGAACTAGAGCTACAAGAATTCCCACCTATGAAACTCCCGAACCTTTCCGGTTATGCAATCAGGTGTTGGGGATACAGGGGAAGCATAATATCTCACCCAAATCTAGCAAATCCTACATCCAGCTGTATCCATCCTTCAACACATAACCGAGAAAAAACTTCGGAAACCATCTACCTCAACCTTCGAAAAGTATCCGTTATACAAGTTATGGCAATACTCCCGAACTCCCGCCCCAGTACTGGGTGGCGTCGAGGTTATCTCACCAACGAACTGCATAAAAGAGATTTTCGATGTCGGCGTGCTAAACTCAGGTATTCCAGAACTGCAACGATAAAATTATGACGACAACACCTAAGAGCTCAACTCCCCGGGACACTTCCACAAAACCCCTGACAGGAGGCACCAAGACAATGTTCTCGTCATAAAACCATCGGAACGATTCCAACATACCCGCGTGATCCTAAATTTTTTTTAGTGAAATTTGAGAAGAGAAGAGTCAAAACTCTACGTCAGGATGCCTTACCAGAGCGATGAGGAGACTGGGGAGTAAAAAGAATTCCTAAACTCTCCGATATATAATTCCTAAATGACTCAAAACATTTTTCTAGACACAACTCGGCCGCTAATAACAATCAAGCAATGGGGCTCCTAAGGTCGGGATGGCTCTGATTACCAACTTGTCACGCCCTCGATGCGGCTATATCTCCCACATGTCGAGGCACGACTTAGAGGCATAACCGCATTGAAAGCAATGTCGCAAGTTAGGCAATCATCACAACATCCATGTAATACATAATAAAGGGATGAGTAACATAGTTGGCTTACACTCGCCACGTCAATCAAGTACATAAGTAGCATTGCAACATTCAAACACTCATGGCACGACTACGGCGCCAAAATAAAAGATAACCCAACAAGCGACACGGTCCCGATCACCCCGACTGGGCACCTCTACTGATCATCAGGAAAAGAAACATAGTATCGTTGAGAGTCCTCGTCGAACTCCCAACTGAGCTCGAGCGCGCCATCTGGAGCGGAATCATCAGGCCCTGCATCTGGTGTAATAGTAATCTGTGAGCCACAGGGACTCAGCAATCTCGCACCCTCGCGATCAAGACTATTTAAGCATATAGGAAATGCAAGGTAATATATGTGGAGCTGCAGCAAGCGACTAGCATATATGGTGGCTATCCTGTTCGCAAAAGAGAGCGAGAAGAAAAGGCAAAGCGCGAGCGAGAAACTAGAGAGCAACCTGCGCAAACATTACTCCAACACCGTGTTCACTTCCCGGACTCCGCCGAGAAGAGACCATCACGGTAACTCACACAGTTGATTCATTTTAATTACGTTAAGGTTCAAGTTATCTACAACCGGACATTGACAAATTCCCATCTGCCCATAACCGCGGGCACGGCTTTCAAAAGTTCAATCCCTGTAGGGGGTCCCAACTTAGCCCATGACAAGCTCTCACGGTCAACGAAGGAATAGACCTTCTCCCGAGACGTTCCGATCAGACTCGGTATCCCGGTTCTACAAGACACTTCGACAAGTTAAAACCAATCCAGCAACACCGCCCGAATGTGCCGACAAATCCCGATAGGAGCTGCACATATCTCGTTCTCAGGGCACAATCGGATAAGCAATCCGTACAACTAAAACCAGCCCTCGAGTTACCCCGAGGTGGCGCTGCAAAGGCTCTAGGTTGGACCAACACTCAGAGGAGCACTGGCCCAGGGGGGGTTTAAAATAAGATGACCCTCGGGCTCCAGAAACCCAAGGGAAAAACAGGCTAGGTGGCAAATGGTAAAACCAAAATTGGGCATTGCTGGAAAAGCTTTATTCAAGGCGAACTACCAAGGGGTTCCCATTATCACCCAACCGTGTAAGGAACGCAAAATCCGGGAACATAACACCGATATAACGGAAACTAGGGCGGCAAGAGTGGAACAAAACACTAGGCGAGAGGCCGAGCCTTCCACCCTTTACCAAGTATATAGATGCATTTAAGATAACATGGCAATATAATGATATCCCAACAAGTAAATAGCGTTCCAACAAGGAACGATCTCCATGTCCCAACAAGGAACAAACTTCAATCTTCACCTGCAACTAGCAACGCTATAAGAGGGGCTGAACAAAGCGGTAACATAGCCAATCAACGGTTTGCTAGGACATGGTGGGTTAGAGGTTTGACATGGCAATTTGGGAGGCTTGAAAGCAAGTGGTAGGCATCGTAGCATGGCATAGCAAAAGAGCGAGCATCTAGCAAAGCAAAGATAGTAGTGATTTCAAGGGTATGATCATCTTGCCTGCACAGTTGTCAGAGTTGACTGGATCCTCAAAAGCAAACTCAACGGGCTCCTCGTTAGCGAATTCGTCTCTCGGCTCTACCCAAACAAGACAAACAAGCAACAAGGACACAATCAACCACGTGCAAGGCTCAAATAATATGATGCAACGATGGTATGCTATGCGGGATGCGATGCGGGATGGATATGCAAGATGTGACAAGGAATGCATGAACCTGGCCTCAACTTGGAAAACCAAGTGTGCCACTGGAAAGATGAGATGAAATCGCTTGAAAACGATATAAATAACGTTGAAAACGGAGTTACGGTTTGGAAATGGCAAGCAATTCAAATATGACATCGGTCTGTAATTTACAACAAGTAGTCAACTAAATGCAACGAGATGAACATGCTACAGCACCCAAACATGGCATCAAAATACATGGCAGGAACACATTCATGATGCTTAACAAAAGTCTAGCACTGAGCTACGGCCAATTCATCCATTAACAGGTTCAAACAAGCATGGCAAAAATGCATTTGGTAAACAGATTTCAGACTTAGTGAATTTAACACTTGTCTGGAATTTCAGATCAGATAGCACTATTTGGAGCAACAAAACTATATGATACAGGACGTGAACATGGCAAAGTAAAGCATGGCATGGAGCTACTCAAAGATCTTAACAAAAGTCCCTTAGTGACCTTGAGCCAAAAGGGATCAGAAAATACAATTGCAAGCATGTGAACATGGCAAAACATAAACAGATCTCAGACTTAGTGAAAACTGGGACATGCTGAAAACAGATATCAAGTAGGCATGTTTACGAGCTCGATGCACTCACTATAGAGCATGTCATGATAATCTAAGCATACACCCATCAAGAAAACATAAAATACAAGCTAGACATGGCAAGAACAATAACATAGCATGCACGGATCCACTACAACATCATGGGCAAAATAGCTAACTAGTAGACAATCTGCCCAGATTCACAAAGTAGCAAAAGTAGAGCTCGATTGACTCAAGCTAGGGTGCTCCATAATTGCAAACAAAGACATGAATGGATAGGGCACTACAAGATTAACAAATCATCCTTACTGATCATCCTCAAAAGAGGCATGGATCACTAGGAAACAACATGAACATATGGCATCATGAGATAAACAGACCAAGGACTTTGTGGAAATGCCAAGTCCCTGAAATCAGCATTAGCAAGTGCACCACTTTGCAAGCTTGTGCTAGTCACCACACAAATCACAAAAATACATGGGTTGCACCTCTGGAAAGATGGCAAAACCCTTAACAAAACATATGTACAGCTCATGGGCATATCATGCACACAATAATCAAGGCAAAAATGACAAATATCTAAATGGAGTAGCAGATTTGACAATTATCTCAAGTAGCACTCTTCCAACAGCATTTCAGGCACCAAGATAAACTCAAATGAAAATGATGCAATGGGATGAAATGATGTACTCTCTGAGATGAAAATTTTGATATGCTATATGCCCAAAACGGAGCTACGGATGCGGAGTTATAGCACGATGAACAGGAGCAAATAATCTGCAGACTTAGGAGAAAAAGGTCAACCCTAGGGTTTTGAATCCAGATCTGAGATCCGGGGCACGTTTCCCGAGGTCCGCCGGAATCACTGTTCACCGGAGGGAGGAAGCTCGCCGGAGGTCGGAGTTGAGGAAGGGGAGGCCGGATCCGGTGGTGGAGCTCGTCGGGGCGTCGTGGAGAAGCTCCGGGCGGCGAGGTGGAGGTCCGGCGCGGCGAAGGCGGCAGACGGCGGGGCGCCGACGAGGTTGGCGGCGACGGCGGGCAGTGGCCGGCGCGGGAAAACTGCGGCGGCGCGGCGGCGCCCGGTGGAGGAGCAGGGTGGTTCGTCGAGAGGAGGCGGCGGCGCGCGCCTTGGGCTGGGGAGGGCCCGCGGCGGGCCTTGCGGGCCGCGGCGGAGTGAGAGGAGGCGGGTGACAGGTGGCTGGTCACGGTTGGTGGCGGCGATGATGTCCGCTAGGCGGCGGACATTGTCCGGTGGTGGAGGGGCTGATGGACTAGGGTTAGGGGGAGAATGAACCGCGAATTTTTAGGGGGGTGCCCTTTATATAGAGGTAGAGAAGGCTAGAAAGCTCCAAATGAGGTGCGGTTTGCGGCCACACGATCGTGATCGAACGCTCTAGATGATGGAGAGGGTTTTGGTGGGTTTTGGGCCAAATTGGAGGGGTGTTGGGATGCAACACACACGAGGCCTTTTCGGTCCCTCGGTTAACCGTTGGAGCATCAAACGAAGCCCAAATGGTATGAAACTTGACAGGCGGTCTACCGGTAGTAAACCAAGGCCGCTTGGCAAGTCTCGGTCCAATCCGGAAATGTTTAATCCCCACACACGAAAGAAAGGTAGAAATGACCACCGGAGGAGAACGAAGCGCCGGAATGCAAAACGGACAACGGGGAAAATGCTCGAATGCATGAGATGAACACGTATGCAAATGCAATGCACATGATGACATGATATGAGATGCATGACAACGAGAACAACACACGGAGATAAAACCCAAACCCGAGAAAATAAAATAACTTAAGGCCGAAAACGGCAAGAGTTGGATTACATATTGGGTAAATCATATCCGGGGTGTTACACTTAGAACTTATGAGGTGATGGGTATGGTATTGTGGCAACCATATAAAATATCCACACAAGTCGGTTGGTTGCTTTGATTTGACATGTTTAATGTGCAAGTACCAGGTACTGTTTTCCAATTGAACCTTGCTAAAATAAAAGTTCCTTAATATTATGATTCTCACCTTAAGTGGGAACCCACATTTTAACTAGGCAGCTAGGAACTACACAGTTTTCTTTTACATCTTGTCTCACACACAGCTCACTTATAATCATGATATCTACAAAATTCTAGACATGGTTTATCTACTTATGTGCGTGCTTTGGTTGACAAACCGATCTTTTTGGAGACATATGTTTTGTCACTTGTGAGCTATTCCTTTGTGCTACAAAGAAAATAAAAACCCAATGCATAAAAATACTTTGCTTTCTTTTTAGCTTGTTTTCAGTTGGTTCTATCGAAGGGAATCCGCCGGACCACAACAAGGAAATCAGTCGAAGCGAGGTCCATGTCCATTGAAGGAGAGGCCAATTACAGCTCAACTATAAAAGTGTGCGACCCTTGCTTAATCTTAAGCTTGGGGAGGTAGCCACTTCTCATGCTCTTTTAATAACTGGATTTTCTCTTTCGTTTTCTATTTTTCTTGAGTTGGATATTGCAAAGTAAAGCTTGGGTAAGTTATATTTGCATGCATAGGGTCATATTCAATGTTATTTAGCTTAAGGTTTTCATGCAATCGCGTGTCCCACTGTTTTGAAATGCATGCTTTGCTTTAATTTCACCTGGCATGATGAAATCTTGTTACTTTTCGAAAGACATTGCAATGTTTTTTTATCAAAAAGAATAAATGAGTCATTTTAACTGTTGCCTTTGTTTCACCTAATTACATAAGGTGGGCACTAGTGTTGGCTTGATTAGCACTACATGTTGTAGATGCTTTTTGCTAATAAACCTAACGACTTTGGTTGATCCGGGAATGCGCAACGAGTAACCCGCAAAATAACCCTCTTTTGTGTAGTTTTTGAGTTTTGAGTCTTATGGAATATGACACCGCGACACTTTTGTGTAGTTTTTGAGTTTTTTTGTTATTAAAGCAAGTTTGAAGCCTTTGCACTTTCGTTTCATCTTTTATTGCTATATCTTTGGTACCGAGCATTGCCCACTCTCACATTGAGATTTGTCGCACACTGCGCTAGTACATCAAAACTCATTGGATGAATTCCTCTTGTTCGCCTACACATAAGCCTTACATATGGTTAAGACAGCCATCACCATACCTACCATGTGTTGGGGAACGTAGTAATTTCAAAAAAATTCCTACGCACACGCAAGATCATGGTGATGCATAGCAACGAGAGGGGAGAGTGTTGTCTACGTACCCTCCTAGACCGAAGCGGAAGCGTTGACTCAACATAAGGAAGTAGTCGTACGTCTTCCCGGTCCAACCAATCCAAGCACCGTTACTCCGGTACCTCCAAGTTCTTGGCACACGTTCAGCTCGATGACGCTCCCCGGGCTCCGATCCAGCAAAGCTTCGGGGAGGAGTTCCGTCAGCACGATGGCGTGGTGACGATCTTGATGTTCAACCGTCGCAGGGCTTCACCTAAGCACCGCTACAATATGATCGAGGTGTAATATCGTGGAGGGGGGCACCGCACACGGCTAAGGAACGATCACGAAGATCAACTTGTGTGTTCTAGGGTGCCCCCTGCCCCCGTATATAAAGGAGCAAGGGGGGAGGCCGGCCGGCCCTATGGGGCGCGCCAAAGGGAGGGGGAGTCCTCCTCCTAGTGGGAGTAGGACTCCCCTTTCCTAGTCCAACTCGGAAGAGAGAGGGGGAAGGAAAGAGAGGGAGAGGGAGAGGGAAAGAGGGGTTGCGCCCCCCTTCCCTAGTCCAATTCGGACTCCCCATGGGGGGGCGCCACCTCCTGGGCTGCTGCCCTCTCTCTCCCCTCAGGCCCACTAAGGCCCAATACTTCCCCGGGGGGTTCCGGTAACCCCTCTCGCACTCCGGTTTTCTCCGAAATCACCCGGAACACTTCCGGTGTCCGAATATAGTCATCCAATATATCGATCTTTATGTCTCGACCATTTTGAGACTCCTCGTCATGTCCGTGATCACATCCGGGACTCCGAAGAACCTTCGGTACATCAAAATACATAAACTCATAATGAAACTGTCATCGTAACGTTAAGCGTGCGGACCCTACGGTTCGAAGAACAATGTAGACATGACCGAGAAACGTCTCTGGTCAATAATCAATAGCAGAACCTGGATGCTCATATTGGTTCCTACATATTCTACGAAGATCTTTATCGGTCAGACCGCATAACAACATACGTTGTTCCCTTTGTCATCGGTATGTTACTTGCCTGAGATTCGATCGTCGGTATCTCAATACCTAGTTCAATCTCGTCACCGCAAGTCTCTTTACTCGTTCCGTAATACATCATCTCACAACTAACTCATTAGTTGCAATGCTTGCAAGGCTTATGTGATGTGCATTATCGAGAGGGCCCAAAGATACCTCTCCGACAATCGGAGTGACAAATCCTAATCTCGAAATACGCCAACCCAACATGTACCTTTGGAGACACCTGTAGAGAAACTTTATAATCACCCAGTTACGTTGTGACGTTTGGTAGCACACAAAGTGTTCCTCCGGCAAACGGGAGTTGCATAATCTCGTAGTCATAGGAACATGTATAAGTCATGAAGAAAGCAATAGCAACATACTAAACGATCGGGTGCTAGGCTAATGGAATGGGTCATGTCAATCAGATCATTCACCTAATGATGTGATCCCATTAATCAAATAACAACTCTTTGTCCATGGTTAGGAAACATAACCATCTTTGATTAACGAGCTAGTCAAGTAGAGGCATACTAGTGACACTGAGTTTGTCTATGTATTCACACATGTATTATGTTTCCGGTTAATACAATTCTAGCATGAATAATAAACATTTATCATGATATAAGGAAATAAATAATAACTTTATTATTGCCTCTAGGGCATATTTCCTTCAGTCTCCCACTTGCACTAGAGTCAATAATCTAGATCACATCACCATGTGATTAACATCGATAGTTCACATCATCATGTGATTAACACTCATAGTTCACATCGCCATGTGACCAACACCCAAAGGGTTTACTAAGGTGTGATCATGTTTTGCTTGTGAGAGAAGTTTAGTCAACGGGTCTGCATTATTCAGATTCGTATGTATTTTGCAAATTTCTATGTCAACAATGCTCTGCGCGGAGCTACTCTTAGCTAATTGCTCCCACTTTCAATATGTATCCAGATTTAGACTTAGAGTCATCTAGATCAGTGTCAAAATTTGCATCGACGTAACCCTTTACGACGAACCCTTTTTGTCACGTCCATAATTGAGAAACATATCCTTATTCCACTAAGGATAATTTTGACCGCTGTCCAGTGATCTACTCCTAGATCACTATTGTACTCCCTTGCCAAAATCAGTGTAGGGTATACAATAGATCTGGTTCACAGCATGGCATACTTTATAGAACCTATGACTAAGGCATAGGGAATGACTTTCATTCTCTTTCTATCTTCTGTCGTGGTCGTGTTTTGAGTCTTACTCAATTTCACACCTTGTAACACAGGCAAGAACTCTTTCTTTGACTGTTCCATTTTGAACTACTTCAAAATCTTGTCAAGGTATGTACTCATTGAAAAAACTTATCAAGCGTTTTGATCTATCTCTATAGATCTTGATGGTCAATATGTAAGTAGCTTCACCGAGGTCTTTCTTTGAAAACTCCTTTCAAATACTCCTTTATGCTTTGTAGAATAATTCTACATTATTTCCGATCAACAATATGTCATTCACATATACTTATCAGAAATGCTGTAGTGCTCCCACTCACTTTCTTGTAAATACAGGCTTCACCGCAAGTCTGTATAAAACTATATGCTTTGATCAACTTATCAAAGCGTGTATTCCAACTCCGAGATGCTTGCACCAGTCCATAAATGAATTGCTGGAGCTTGCATATTTTGTTAGCACCTTTAGGATTGACAAAACCTTCTGGTTGCATCATATACAACTCTTCTTTAATAAATCCATTAAGGAATGCAGTTTTTTTTATCCATTTGCCAGATTTCATAAAATGCAGCAATTGCTAACATGATTTGGACAGACTTAAGCATAGATACGAGTGAGAAACTCTCATCATAGTCAACACCATTAAACTTGTTGAAATTTTTTTGCGACAATTCTAGCTTTGTAGATAGTAACACTACTATCAGCGTCTGTCTTCCTCTTGAAGATCCATTTATTTTCTATGGCTTGCCGATCATCGGGCAAGTCAACCAAAGTCTACACTTTGTTCTCATACATGGATCCCATCTCAGATTTCATGGCCTCAAGCCATTTTGCGGAATCTGGGCTCATCATCGCTTCCTCATAGTTCGCAAGTTCGTCATGGTCTAGTAACATGACTTCCAGAATAGGATTACCGTACCACTCTGGTGCGGATCTCACTCTGGTTTACCTACGAGATTCGGTAGTAACTTGATCTGAAGTTACATGATCATCATCATTAGCTTCCTCACTAATTGGTGTAGTAGTCACAAGAATAGATTTCTGTGATGAACTACTTTCCAATAAGGGAGATGGTACAATTACCTTATCAAGTTTTCTACTTTCCTCCCACTCACTTCTTTCGAGAGAAACTCCTTCTCTAGAAAGTATCCATTCTCAGCAACGAATGTCTTGTCTTCGGATCTATGATAGAAGGTGTACCCAACAGTCTCCTTTGGGTATCCTATGAAGACATATTTCTCCGATTTGGGTTTGAGCTTATTAGGATGAAACTTTTTCATATAAGCATCACAACCCCAAACTTTAAGAAACGACAACTTTGGTTTCTTGCCAAACCACAGTTCAGTTTGTGTCGTCTCAACGGACTTAGATGGTGCCCCTTTTTAACGTGAATGCAGCTGTCTTTAATGCATAACCTCAAAAACGATAGTGGTAAATCGGTAAGAAACATCATAGATTTGCACTATATCTAATAAAGTACGGCTATGATGTTCGGACACACCATTATGCTGTGGTGTTCCAGGTGGCATGAATTTGTGAAACTATTCCACATTGTTTTAATTGAAGACCAAACTCGTAACTCAAATATTTGTCTCCGCGATCAGATCGTAGAAACCTTATTTTCTTGTCACGATGATTTTCCACTTCACTCTGAAATTCTTTGAACTTTTCAAATTTTTCAGACTTATGTTTCATCAAGTAGATATACCCATATCTGCTCAAATCATCTGTGAAGGTCAGAAAATAACGATACCCGCTGCAAGCCTTGATATTCATCGGACCACATACATCAGTATGTATGATTTCCAACAAATATGTTGCTTGCTCCATTGTTCCGGAGAACAACGTTTTAGTCATCTTGCCCAAGAGACATGGTTCGCAAGCATCAAGTGATTCATAATCAAGTGATTCCAAAATCCCATCAGCATGGAGTTTCTGCATGCGCTTTACACCAATATGACCTAAACGGCAGTGCCACAAACAAGTTGCACTATCATTATTAACTTTGCATTTTTTGGCTTCAATATTATGAATATGTGTATCATTACAATCGAGATCCAACAAACCATTTTCGTTGGTGTGTATGACCATAGAAGGTTTTATTCATGTAAACGGAACAACAATTGTTCTCTAACTTAAATGAATAACCGTATTGCAATAAACATGTTCAAATCATATTTATGCTCAACGCAAACACCAAATAACACTTATTTAGGTTCAACATTAATCCCGAAAGTATAGAGAGTGTGCGATGATGATCATATCAATCTTGGAACCACTTCCAATACACATCGTCACTTCACCCTTAACTAGTCTCTGTTTATTCTGCAACTCCCGTTTCGAGTTACTAATCTTAGCAACTGAACTAGTACCAAATACTGAGGGGTTGCTATGAACACTAGTAAAGTACACATCAATAACATGTATATCAAATATACCTTTGTTTACTTTTCCATCCTTTCTTATCCACCAAATACTTGGGGTAGTTCCGCTTCCAGTGACCAATCCCTTTGCAGTAGAAGCACTTTGTCTCAGGCTTAGGACCAGACTTGGGTTTCTTCACTTGAGCAGCAACTTGCTTGTCGTTCTTCTTGAAGTTCCCCTTCTTGCTTTTGCCCTTTTCTTGAAACTAGTGGTCTTGTCTACCATCAACACTTGATGTTTTTCTTGATTTCTACCTTCGTCGATTTTAGCATCACGAAGAGCTTGGGAATCGTTTTCGTTATCCCTTGCATACTATAGTTCATCACGAAGTTCTACTAACTTGGTGATGGTGACTAGAGAATTCTGTCAATCACTATCTTATCTGGAAGATTAACTCCCACTTGATTCAAGCGATTGTAGTACCCAGACAATCTGAGTATATGCTCACTGCTTGAGCGATTCTCCTCCATCTTGTAGCTATAGAACTTGTTGGAGACTTCATATCTCTCAACTTGGGTATTTGCTTGAAATATTAACTTCAACTCCTGGAACATCTCATATGGTCCATGACGTTCAAAACGTCTTTGAAGTCCCGATTCTAAGCCGTTAAGCATGGTGCACTAAACTATCAAGTAGTCATCATATTGAGCTAGCCAAACATTCATAACGTCTGCATCTGCTCCTGCAATAGGTCTGTCACCTAGCGGTGCATCAAGGACATAATTTTTCTGTGCAGCAATGAGGATAAACCTCATATCACGGATCCAATCCGTATCATTGCTACTAACATCTTTCAACATAGTTTTTCTCTAGGAACATATCAAAATAAACATATGAAAACAACAACACGAGCTATTGATCTACAACATAATTTGCAAAATACTACCAGGACTAACTTCATGATAAACTAAAGTTCAATTAATCATATTACTTAAGAACTCCCACTTAGATAGACATCCCTCTAATCATCTAAGTGATCACGTGATCCAAATCAACTAAACCATGTCCGATCATCACGTGAGATGGAGTAGTTTTCAATGGTGAACATCACTATGTTGATCATATCTACTATATGATTCACGCTCGACCTTTCGGTCTCCAGTGTTCCGAGGCCATATCTGCATATGCTAGGCTCGTCAAGTTTAACCTGAGTATTCCACGTGTGCAAAACTGTCTTGCACCCGTTGTAGATGGACGTAGAGCTGATCACACCCGATCATCACGTGGTGTCTGGGCACGACGAACTTTGGCAACGGTGCATACTCAGGGAGAACACTTTTATCTTGAAATTTAGTGAAAGATCATCTTATAAAGCTACCGTCGAAATAAGAAAAATAAGATGTATACAAGATAAACATCACATGCAATCAAAATATGTGACATGATATGGCCATGATCATCTTGTGCCTTTGATCTCCATCTCCAAAGTACCGTCATGATCTCTATCGTCACCGGCATGACACCATGATCTCTATCATCTTGATCTATATCAATGTGTCGTCACGTGGACGTCTCGCCAACTATTGCTCTTGAAACTATTGCTATCGCATAGCGATAAAGTAAAGCAATTGTTTGGCGCTTGCATCTTATGAAATAGAGAGACGACCATAAGGCGTTTGCCAGTTGCCGATAACTTCCACAAAACATGATCATCTCATACAACAACTTATATCTCATCACGTCTTGACCATATCACATCACAACATGCCCTGCAAAAACAAGTTAGACGTCCTCTACTTTGTTTGTTGCAAGTTTTACGTGGCTGCTACGGGCTTAAGCAAGAACCAATCTTACCTACGCATCAAAACCACAACGATAGTTTGTCAAGTTGGTGCTGTTTTAACCTTCGCAAGGACCGGGCGTAGCCACACTTGGTTCAACTAAAGTTGGAGAAACTGACACCCGCTAGTCACCTGTGTGCATAGCACGGCGGTAAAACCAGTCTCGCATAAGCGTATGCGTAATGTCGGTCCGGGCCGCTTCATCCAACAATACCGCCGAACCAAAGTATGACATGCTGGTAAGCAGTATGACTTATATCGCCCACAACTCACTTGTGTTCTACTCGTGCATATAACATCAAACCATAAAACCTAGGCTCGGATGCCACTGTTGGGGAACGTAGTAATTTCAAAAAAATTCCTACGCACACGCAAGATCATGGTGATGCATAGCAACAAGAGGGGAGAGTGTTGTCTACGTACCCTCGTAGACCGAAGCGGAAGCATTGACGCAACGTAGAGGAAGTAGTCGTATGTCTTCCCGGTCCAACCGATCCAAGCACCGTTACTTCGGTACCTCCGAGTTCTTGGCACACGTTCAGCTCGATGACGCTCCCCGGGCTCCGATCCAGCAAAGCTTCGGGGAGGAGTTCCGTCAGCACGATGGCGTGGTGACGATCTTGATGTTCAACCGTCGCAGGGCTTCGCCTAAGCACCGCTACAATATGACCGAGGTGTAATATCGTGGAGGGGGGCACCTCACACGGCTAAGGAACGATCACGAAGATCAACTTGTGTGTTCTAGGGTGCCCCCCTGCCCCCGTATATAAAGGAGCAAGGGGGGAGGCCGACCGGCCCTATGGGGCGCGCCAAAGGGAGGGGGAGTCCTCCTCCTAGTGGGAGTAGGACTCCCCTTTCCTAGTCCAACTAGGAAGAGAGGGGGGGAAGGAAAGAGAGGGAGAGGGAGAGGGAAAGAGGGGCCGCGCCCCCTTCCCTAGTCCAATTCGGACTCCCCATGGGGGGGCGCGCCACCTCCTGGGCTGCTGCCCTCTCTCTCCCCTCAGGCCCACTAAGGCCCAATACTTCCCCAGGGGGTTCCAGTAACCCCTCCGGCACTCCGGTTTTCTCTGAAATCACCCGGAACACTTCCGGTGTCCGAATATAGTCGTCCAATATATCGATCTTTATGTCTCGACCATTTCGAGACTCCTTGTCATGTCCGTGATCACATCCGGGACTCCGAAAAACCTTCGGTACATCAAAATACATAAACTCATAATGAAACTGCCATCGTAACGTTAAGCGTGCGGACCCTACGGTTCGAAGAACAATGTAGACATGACCGAGACACGTCTCTGGTCAATAACCAATAGCGGAACCTGGATGCTCATATTGGTTCCTACATATTCTACGAATATCTTTATTGGTCAGACCGCATAACAACATACGTTGTTCCCTTTGTCATCGGTATGTTACTTGCCCGAGATTTGATCGTCGGTATCTCAATACCTAGTTCAATCTCATCACCGGCAAGTCTTTTTACTCGTTCCGTAATACATCATCTCACAACTAACTCATTAGTTGCAATGCTTGCAAGGCTTATGTGATGTGCATTACCGAGAGGGCCCAGAGATACCTCTCCGACAATCGGAGTGACAAATCCTAATCTCGAAATACGCCAACCCAACATGTACCTTTGGAGACACCTGTGTAGCACCTTTATAATCACCCAGTTACGTTGTGACGTTTGGTAGCACACAAAGTGTTCCTCCGGCAAACGGGAGTTGCATAATCTCATAGTCATAGGAACATGTATAAGTCATGAAGAAAGCAATAGCAACATACTAAACGATCGGGTGCTAAGCTAATGGAATGGGTCATATCAATCACATCATTCTCCTAATGATGTGATCCCGTTAATCAAATGACAACTCATGTCTATGGCTAGGAAACTTAACCATCTTTGATCAACGAGCTAGTCAAGTAGAGGCATACTAGTGACACTCTGTTTGTCTATGTATTCACACATGTATTATGTTTCCGGTTAATACAATTCTAGCATGAATAATAAACATTTATCATGAAATAAGGAAATAAATAATAACTTTATTATTGCCTCTAGGGCATATTTCCTTCACCATGGCATTTTCATAATCATTCTGAGGATACCATTATGCACTACCATCATTATTACATCATACTAGATAGCCTATTGCATCAATTGGCGCAGAGACCAACTACATGCTGGAAGTTAAGCGAACTATTTGAAGGAATTTTTCTCAACTTTCTTCAAATGATTATGTTCATACTGTGTTTCTATTTGCCTTGACAATGATCATTGCTCGTAGCTTTATTTGGTGATTTATTTTTATGACATGAGACTCTGTTTGTGGTGTTGTTTTCTCAACTATCTACATCTCCACAAAAACCAACTACAACGAGAAGTTAAGCAAGTTATGAGGGACACGTATAACATATGATCCTTCAATAATCATCCTGAAAGGGTGATTGAGAAGGTGAATTATTGTCAGTAGATTGTATTATTTCATGCCCCAACTAGGTTAATAGAAAATCGGAATGCATATCCCATGACAAATTACACAAAGGAACATAAAATGGAGGTTAAGGGAACTAATTGAAGAGACCAACTGCAGCCATTGGCACAAATACGTTTCTCGTAAATGGTCTGCAAGTGATTCTATTTGTATTGTGTTTGTATCTAACATGTATATTTACCAACAAGAGAAGTCCATCTCCTTGTCTCACCGGATAGAGCAATCAATCGTCCGGGTCCATAGAAGGGCGGAGCACACCCCCCACGACACATGACCCTGGTCGGATAGCATTTGTTGGGATATCCTCTAGGCTTCTCCATGCTTGTTTACTAAGACGGTTGGTGTGTACGCCACACCTTCTTGTTGATCGTGCTTCTTCCCTGTCTTGTGAATCATTCAGTTCATCATGGCTTTCTATGGTGTGGGTTCATTTTGTGCCAGTTAAATGCTATTGATTTGCTATTTGACTTTATCCAGACTGAAGAAAGACCTCAAGTCACGATAGTCCACATAGTGCTTCATCCAGTTAAATGCAAACACTAAGCGGCATGGTATTAACGGACTGGAGAGTAAGGGTTCCTTTTATAAATAAGGGGGAGAAAAACTAATTCACCCAAACTAAACCAATTGCATACGCCAACATCGTAATTTCAGACGGAGCTCGTCTCTATGGTTTACTTACTTTTTAGACAATGTTCGTTAGTGTTTATTACATACATTTGCTTGCCTTCGTCATAGCTTATTCATAGCCACTTTATTATATTATCACTTACCGGATCAACATAGGTTCTTTGCCGGGACACGAGGGAGTTGCCGCCCGAACGTGAAGGGCCTTGCGTGCTCAGAAGCGGAGTGACTTGGGTGTCCGGACAGTGTGTGGTCCGGCTCATGCGAGCCTGCCCTCAATGTAGCATGTCTAGCGCGAACAACGCAGCCACGGTCGGAGCAACCGAACAAACGGGCAAGCAAAAATGCTCCATTCTCCTTTGTGGCCTTTGGTTTGGTGTGAACCACAATGGCACATTGTTCTAACTCTTTCCTTTGTAGTGCCTTCTTGTACTTGCTTTCTAGCTGCACCACTCTTTTCTGGCCAAAAGTGAAGCAATTTATGGGCGGCACGTATAGCAGACGCTCTTTCAATAAATCATCCCAAAAGGGGTGATTAAGAAGGTGAATTGACTGTATGTTTTATTTTTTTCATGCCCCAATCGAGTTAACAGAAAACTCGAATGCATATCCCACGAAAAATGACCCGGAGCATTCGAACTAAGAATCCAACCCAGGATCACATGAGCAGAAGAAAACTAGGCGAAGCGGCCAGACGCCGGCCAGGACAACCAGACAGCCGGGTCAATAGAAGGGAGTCTGTTGCGCCATTAATTAGCGCAAAAACAACTGCGATGGAAAGTTGAGCAGGCCATTGGCACGATTATGACAATGACGACGGCTCGGATGGCGGCGCAAATGATAGAGCGGAATACGATAGAGGTGTCGATGGCCTCAAAGGGCATGTTTATGAGGTCACCGTCTGGTACCTCACCTATGTTTAGTTTAGTTTAAATTTAGGTTAAATCACATTCATTTACCTTAAGTTTCATTCATAATTTGTTTGTTCGTTTGAAATGAGGCGGATATTTGATGATTATTACAATTGGATTGTCTGCGCCCGGCGTGCTGTGTAAGGCGGACATGCGTTTAGTGGTGTCCATGATCGGTGTTAAATTTACCTTGTTGCAACTCTCTCACTATGTAGTCAGGTCCTTAAAGCCCGCTATTTTCCAGAAGGAAATGTGTTGGAGGCAGAAGCAGGGCAAGGAATGTCTTATACCTGGAGGAGTATTCTAAAAGGCATTAACCTGCTAAAAATGGGACTTATCTGGAGAATTGGAGATGGGCAGAATGTGAGAATCTGGGATGATCCATGGATCCCCAGGAATTTTACTAGGAGGCCTTGCACTCCAAAAGGTAATAGTCCTTTGATCAAAGTAGCTGAATTAATTAATATGGATGGAACATCGAACATAGAGGTGCTGGAAACAAATTTTTGGGAGGAAGATGTCAAGGCTATTTTAGCTATCCCAATTGGTACTGACTATAATGATGAACCTGCTTGGCATGCTGATGCAAAAGGCTCTTTTTCAGTAAAATCAGCATATCATGTCTATGTGGAGGAAGAAAAGAGGAGAAGCCAAAGAGGGATAGCAGGACCGTCAAGTCAAAATGTTGAACATGGAGTAAATTGGAGAAAGGTATGTAGAACAGGATGCCCAAATCACTTAAAGCACTTTGAGAAGAAAAGGACTTGAAGCAGATAAGGATTTCTTGGCTTTAAGCAATAATTTGAGAAAAAAGGAGTTGAAGCAGATAAAGATTGCCTAATCTGTAAGAGAACATTTGAGGATGGTGGCCACCTCTTTCTCAAATGTAAAAGTGTGGCCCAAATATGGGGAATGATAGGATTGGAGAACATAAGAAAGAATTTGGTAACTAAACAATCTGTTGCAGATTTTATAAATGAAGTCCTCAAGCTAGAAGAAGAAGAAAAGATCAAAGTGATAGTACTTCTGTGGTAGTGGTGGAACGAAAGGAATAATATTAGAGAGCAAGGTAAAGTATGAAGTGATGATGATATATATTACATTGTTATTAAGCAGACTAATGAATATTACTAAGCTTTCATGAAGGAAAGGAAGCTCAAGAAAACATGTCAAGATCGGTGAAAACCGCCTCGGCACGAAGCGCTGAAGATGAACATTGATGGATCATTTCATGCTCAAACAAATAGTGGCGGTTGGGGTGCTGTCATCTGGGATCATAAGAGAGTTGTTCAGGCTATGTGGAGCAGGAAGGATTGAGCATCTAATTAATCCTCTTCACGCTGAAATATTGGCTGCTACTCTTTTTCTTAGAAAAGAAGGAATCACCCCCGGCCTCTGCATCTGGGAGATGCATACGGCCATATTATTTATTATTCACAAAGACCTTATAAAGAAATACAACAGTAAGCCCGAGGCCACCATCTAGACGACACATGTCACTACTCCTATCCTCTTGATGAACGTGTGCTGAATTTGTGTGCCAAATATCACACAGACATTGCACAAAGGCCTAACATCTAATGCCGGAGCCCCATCCAAAGCCACATAGGCGGGGCTGGGTAACACTCCGGTCCGGCGCACTCTCAGTGAGTACCACACGCACACGCTGCAAAGGGCCGTCACCTCCGTCTTCCCTCGATCCATCCTCAAAGCATGTAGTGACGTATTGACCTTGTCAGACCTCTCTGCCATCGACGCCACCACGACGCCAGACAACGTCGACCTCCTGCGCGTGTCGTATCGCCACACATCTGATGCCAAGCCTCCACTACTCCATGCCGCCGAGAACCGCCGCCATGAATATGTAGAAATAAACACCGCCCCGCCGAAGAAGCCATCCGCTGGTCTCTCGAGCCCGAGTGCAACTCCAAGAATGCCGCCCCCAAGGAGGTAACGACACATGAATGCTGCCATCATCCGATTAGCTGATCTAGGGTTTCCCCCGGAGGTATTGGGTGGGGTTGGGAGCTTCACCTCGATGATGCCTTCATGAAGGAAACGATGATAAGGGCATCGTCGTCACACTACTAGGAAAAGGGCTACTAATGGCGCACTGGTTTTGCCTACTAATGGCGCATTACCAGTGCGCCATTAGTAGCACGCCACTAGTATATCTTACTAATGGCGCACCACAGGTGCGGCATTAGTATCTGGTATACTAATGGCGCACCAACTAGTGCGCCATTAGTATGTAACAGCATGCGCCATTAGTGTGCCTCCCGGGGGGGCATACATAAGCATGGCTTTGTCATACTAATGGCGCATTCTCTGTTGATGCGCCATTAGTATCCTTTGGCATACTAATGGCGCACCTGATGCGCCATTAGTATGAATATTTGGTTTTTTTTCCTTTTCTGATTTTTGCGCAGGTTACAAAATATATTATTAGATAGAATATTAAATATATTATTAGACAGAATATAGACAGCAGCACACAGCAACATCAGATTCATCGAATACAATAGAAGATTAGTCTCCGAATACAATTCATCATATTAGTCTCCGAATTCAAAAGACCGAACAAAGATAAAACATTACAAGTCTCAAGACCGCGAGTATCGAGTTTGTCAGAAGTAATACTAATCCTAACAAGTCCTACTAATCATCATCATACAACTTCTACTCGTTATTCATAACAAGTCATACGATCATCATCTTGATAGTCTTCGAACCAACCCTACTTAATTGTTCTTAGAACATGATCATCAGTATTAGGCAGGACCTAAATACCCTATTTAAGCTAAAATAGCATAAAACAATATAGACCCTGACTCTCCATTATGGAGAATGGAGAACATCCTGTCTCCAATTCTTGCGCTTCGCTTCCTTTTGCTTCCAAGAAGCTCCTTACGACTGTCCATACATTTTATTCCATCCTTTGATTTTCATGTCTCCACTTATTTTAGAAATCTCGTATGGACAGTTGAGGTTCGTAGGACGACCTGGCTGTATGTTCAAAACATTAACACTACCTTTCAGATACATCATATGAGGCACACAATTCTCTGGGATTATCTGTTGAAAAACATAGTAATAACTTCATAGTTAGCAATGATGTACTAGTTTTAGAAGTATGCAAAAGATGCACGGATGTCGTAATAGTAAAAATCTTACCAGGGTATCTCCATGGTAGTTACCGTAGTTGAACACATGCACTAGTGGCACGTATTTACCATAATGTTGAGGAGTTTGATTGTAGATATTGTAATTCTCAATGTCAGTACAAAATCCGACCAAATGATTTTTCTCCTTGTAAGTTGTTAATTCTGAGCCATCGGTGTAGTGGGTTTTGTCTACCATCTCCCGCACATTCTCTGAACAATAAAAATAAGATGTCAATGAAAATAAGCTATTTTGAAATAAACAATATAAATTAGCTAATAACTATGTTTGAGAAACTCACATAGTGGTAGAACTGGAGGCGTATCAACAAGGACCCAAATGTCCATATTGTCTTGGTTGATGTCAGGATTACCAAGATCCATGGTGATAAGCATACCCTCATCAAAACCATACATCTTGCAAAATGCTTCCCAATTTTTGCAACCAAAATGGGTTACGCTCTCAGAATTATATAGATTTACTTCAAAGTCCACATTGTGATGAGTCCTTAGGTGAATTTTCTTTGTTTCAGAAATTTCATGGTCTTCAAAATCCATCCTCTCCAAGACATAGCGTCTTGCATGGCATGGGATAAGCTATACTCGAATTGTAAAAGATGAAAATTACACGTTGAAATAGTTGAAGTCATGCTTAATTATGAAAATAACACTTGTCGTCGTTGTGTACCGTTTCAACTTCGAAGGTCTCCTCGAGCTTAATGCTGAAGCGCCGATCATCGTCCAGGTGAGGCATGTCGCACAGACCTCGATCGTCGTGGCACCAGTCGCACTCCGCCGGGAGACTTTCGTCGTCCGATGATGATGACGACATATCCTACGTTCATAATTCAAAACTACATCATTTAGGGTTTGTCGACACCGAGGCACCCTAAAAGCCTAAGCGTACATCATTTAGGTTCTCATCGACACACGAGGCATCCGGGCACGCCAAGTAAGTTTTCATCATTTAGGGTTTATCGATGCCGAGGCACCCTAGGGGCCTAATCACTTGGCACTAATCACTTGGCTCTATTGCCACCTATGGTTTAATACAGCAAGAATAAAGGGGCAGTTGATCCTACTTAATTAAGTACTAAGATACCCCGGCCCATGCATTAGTAGCAAGTACCCCATATGTCCGATCTTTAGCAAAGTCATGCTAAAATTCACGGAAAATTTCAGCATGACCTTTGCTGAAAATAGGACATATGGAGTACCCGAATTTGCTGGAACAGAAGTTAATCGACATTCCGGCAAACTCAAGGGCCTCTCGGGGTACCTGCAAAATCATCACGACACGAAGGGCCTCTCAATATGCTTGCAAGTAAATCACAATATGCTTGCAAGTAATTTTTCTGTAACAGTCTTGCCCCTATTTGAAGGACAAGCAAATAGATACAATGGGTAGCTTTGGCACAATCCTAAGGCACTATCCTCTGACTAATTCATCACTGTAGGCCGGCATGAAACACACTCCTCCAAAAAAGCCTAAAATTCCACTATTATTGCATGTAAAAAAGCCTAAAATCCACTAGTATTGCCTCTAAGAAAGCCATAAAAGTCCACTATTATAGACAATCAAAATATGATCTGAACTGTAAGGAGTTAACTGAAAAATGAGTGTTAACTGAAGTTTTTGGTTCCAATTTGAAAACCCAAAATTTCATCAACACATTAATTATAATTTGTTTGTGCAAATACTTCTCTCAGGCAGCCACACACATCTTTCTTCATCCAATTTTTTCCTACATCATCATTGAACATCTGAAACTTACCAGCTCAACTTGAGAAAAAAAGGATAGGCAGGGACATTTGTGCTTTTTGCCATCTAATCTAATCTACCTCTGCTTGATTAACTATTGTTTTGGTTTTCACTTTGTGCCAGCCCATTAGATTAGTTGGTAAAGTACATGCTTCATCTTACATTCCCTACTTGTGTGTACATGCATTTGCAGGCTTTCAGGCCCTGACTAATTAATTACATTGCTGATCAGAGACCCTGCTGTTTACTGGGAGGTGGCAGTACTATTGTGCTAGTGTGCTAGTACTAGTTTTTATTCTTTGGAACCTTCTAATTATGAAGCTCTCTCAAGTAAAGATTTTCAACTAGTAGTACATTTTTGTATGGTGCAAAAGTTCCAGCAGCACTAGAACTGAACTGATTGATCTATACATGTTGTAGAGGAGCTATATCATTTTCTCCATGGGGAAGGAGGAGAGGGAGGAAGGAGGAAGGAGAGAGGTACCTGGGCGGGCGCGGCCGGTCGCCGGAGGGGTTGGGGTCAGGGTTGGGGTTGGCGGCGGTGGCGTTGAAGGGATGGCTCGATTGGTCGTCGGGGAGGCTTCCTGGGTGCCTCGGTTGGTCGTGGGGAGGCCGGCGCGGGGTCGTCGTCCTGCACCCCGTGCCCGGACTGAGGTAGAGGCGGCGCAGGGCAGGGGCCGACGTGGGGAGGCTGTCGGCGACGGCGAGGTTGCGGAGGCGTCGGCTATGGCGGAGCTGCAGTGGTGGGGGGCGCGGGGGCGGCGGCGCACGTAGGGGCGGCGGCGACGTGGGGCGGGGCAGCGCGGGGGGGGGGGGGGGCTAGATCTGGCGAGAGGGAGGGACGCGAAGGGGTCGGGCTAGGGGGAAGATTACTAATGGCGCACCCCCGAGCGGTGCACCATTAGAATGTTGTTTCTAGATAGCAATGGCGCATCCCAGAGCGGTGCGCCATTAGAATGTTTTTTGATAGCAATGGCGCACTACACGAGCGGTGCGCCATTAGTATGTTTATTATTATTATTTTTTGTTGCTATTTTTTAATATATTTTTATAAAAACAGTAATAATGTTTTTATGAATATGAAAAAATATCATCAAATGGGGGTGCTCGGCGGCGGTGGAGCGGGCCGGGGAGGGTGCGGTGGGTCGGCAGCGACGGTGGAGCGGGGGAGGGTGCGGTGGGTCCTCAGCGGCGGTGGAGCTAGCGGGGGAGGGTGCGGTGGGTCGTCGGCAGCGGTGGAGCTAGCGGGGAAGGGTGCGGGACGTGTTCGGCGGCGGTGGAGCGGGCCGGGGAGGGTGCGGTGGGTCGGCAGCGACGGTGGAGCGGGGGAGGGTGCGGTGGGTCGTCGGCGGCGATGGAGCTAGCGGGGGAGGGTGCGGGGGGGGATCGAGATCGAGATGAAGGGGGATAGCGATCGAGATTTAAAAATATTCATCAAATTTGAAAAAATATTCATGAATTCGGAAAGTGCCCATGAAATTTAAAAATATTCATGAGTTCAAATTTGATATCGTACGCCTCATAGGTCATCAGGTTGTGTTCGGCGCCCTATGACAAGGCGAATATGAGTTGTTCTTGTTGGGGAACGTTGCAGAAAACAAAATTTTCCTACGGTTTCACCAAGATCCATCTAGGAGTTCATCTAGCAACGAGTGATTAGATGCATCTACGTACCTTGTAGATCGCGAGCGGAAGCGTTCAAAGAACGGGGATGATGTAGTCGAACACGACGTGATTCAAATCACCGATGATCTTAGCACCGAACGGACGGTGCCTCCGCGTTCAACACACGTACGAAACGGATGACGTCTCCTCCTTTCTTGATCCAGCAAGGGGGGAAGAGAGGTTGATGAAGATCCAGCAGCACGACGGCGTGGTGGTGGATGCAGGGCGTCACAGTAGCAGGGCTTCGCCTATACTGCGAGAGAGAGACGTAACGGGGAGAGAGGAAGCACCAAAGGCTGAGGTATGAAATCCCTCCTCTCCCCCACTATATATAGGAGGGCCAAGGGGGGGTGGTGCGCAGCCTAGGAGATCCAATCTCCTAGGTGCGGCGGCCAGGGGAGGGTTTCCCTCCCCCCCAAGGCACCTCGGAGTGCCTTCCACCACTTGGACTCCTCCGTGGTGGAAACCCTAGGCACATGGGCCTAGTAGGGCTGGTGCCCTTGGCCCATATAGGCCAAGGCGCACCCCCTACAGCCCATGTGGCCCCCCGGGACAGGTGGCCCCACCCGGTGGGCCCCCGGGACCCCTCCGATGGTCCCGGTACAATACCGATAACCCTGAAACTTGTCCCGATGGCCGAAGCAGCACTTCCTATATATAATTCTTTACCTCCGGACCATTCCGGAACTCCTCGTGACGTCCGGGATCTCATCCGGGACTCCGAACAACATTCGGGTTACTGCATATACATATCTTCACAACCCTAGCGTCACCGAACCTTAAGTGTGTAGACCCTACGGGTTCGGGAGACAAGCAGACATGACCGAGACGACTCTCCGGTCAATAACCAACAGCGGGATCTGGATACCCATGATGGCTCCCACATGCTCCACGATGATCTCATTGGATGAACCACGATGTCGAGGATTAATCAACCCCGTATACAATTCCCTTTGTCAATCGGTATGTTACTTGCCCGAGACTCGATCGTCGGTATCCCAATACCTTGTTCAATCTCGTTACCGGCAAGTCACTTTACTCGTACCGTAATGCATGATCCCGTGATCAACCACTTGGTCACCTTGAGCTCATAATGATGATGCATTACCGAGTGGGCCCAGTGATACCTCTCCGTTATATGGAGTGACAAATCCCAGTCTCGATCCGTGTCAACCCAACAGACACTTTCGGAGATACCTGTAATGCACCTTTATAGTCACCCAGTTACGTTGTGACGTTTGATACACCCAAAGCACTCCTACGGTATCCGGGAGTTACACGATCTCATGGTCAAAGGAAAAGATACTTGACATTGGAAAAGCTCTAGCAAACGAACTACACGATCTTTGTGCTATGCTTAGGATTGGGTCTTGTCCATCACATCATTCTCCTAATGATGTGATCCTGTTATCAATGACATCCAATGTCCATAGCCAGGAAACCATGACTATCTGTTGATCAACGAGCTAGTCAACTAGAGGCTTACTAGGGACATATTATGGTCTATGTATTCACACGTGTATTACGATTTCCGGATAATACAGTTATAGCATGAATAAAGACAATTATCATGAACAAAGAAATATAATAATGATGCTTTTATTATTGCCTCTAGGGCATATTTCCAACAGTCTCCCACTTGCACTAGAGTCAATAATCTAGTTACATTGTGATGAATCGAACACCCATGGAATTCTGGTGTTGATCATGTTTTGCCCTAGGGAGAGGTTTAGTCAACGGATCTGCTATATTCAGGTCCGTATGTACTTTACAAATCTCTATGTCTCCATCTTGAACATTTTCACGAATGGAGTTGAAGCGACGCTTGATGTGCCTTGTCTTCTTGTGAAACCTGGGCTCCTTGGCAAGTGCAATAGCTCCAGTGTTGTCACAAAAGAGTTTGATTGGCCCCGACGCATTGGGTATGACTCCTAGGTCGGTGATGAACTCCTTCACCCATATAGCTTCATGTGCTGCCTCCGAGGCTGCCATGTACTCCGCTTCACATGTGGATCCCGCCACGATGCTCTGTTTGCAGCTGCACCAGCTCACTGCTCCACCATTCAACATATACACGTATCCGGTTTGTGACTTAGAGTCATCCAGATCTGTGTCGAAGCTAGCGTCGACGTAACCCTTTACGACGAGCTCTTCGTTACCTCCATAAACGAGAAACATTTCCTTAGTCCTTTTCAGGTACTTCAGGATATTCTTGACCGCTGTCCAGTGTTCCTTGCCGGGATTACTTTGGTACCTTCCTACCAAACTTACGGCAAGGTTTACATCAGGTCTGGTACACAGCATGGCATACATAATAGAACCTATGGCTGAGGCATAGGGGATGACACTCATCTCTTCTATCTCTTCTGCTGTGGTCGGACATTGAGCTGAGCTCAATTTCATACCTTGCAAAACAGGCAAGAACCCTTTCTTGGACTGATCCATTTTGAACTTCTTCAAAATCTTATCAAGGTATGTGCTTTGTGAAAGACCTATGAGGCGTCTTGATCTATCTCTATAGATCTTGATGCCTAATATATAAGCAGCTTCTCCAAGGTCCTTCATTGAAAAAATCTTATTCAAGTAGGCCTTGATGCTGTCCAAGAGTTCTATATCATTTCCCATCAAAAGTATGTCATCTACATATAGTATGAGAAATGCTACAGAGCTCCCACTCACTTTCTTGTAAACGCAGGCTTCTCCATAAGTCTGCGTAAACCCAAACGCTTTGATCATCTCATCAAAGCGAATGTTCCAACTCCGAGATGCTTGCACCAGCCCATAAATCGAGCGTTGGAGCTTGCACACCTTGTCAGCATTCTTAGGATCGACAAAACCTTCCGGCTGCATCATATACAACTCTTCCTTAAGGAAACCATTAAGGAATGCCGCTTTGACGTCCATTTGCCATATCTCATAATCGTAGAATGCGGCAATTGCTAACATGATTCGGACGGACTTTAGCTTCGCTACCGGTGAGAAAGTCTCATCGTAGTCAATTCCTTGAACTTGTCGATAACCCTTAGCGACAAGCCGAGCTTTATAGACGGTCACATTACCATCCGCGTCTGTCTTCTTCTTGAAGATCCATTTATTTTCTATGGCTCGCCGTTCAACGGGCAAGTCAGTCAAAGTCCATACTTTGTTTTCATACATGGATCCTATCTCAGATTTCATGGCTTCTAGCCATTTGTCGGAATCCGGACCCGCCATCGCATCTTCATAGTTCGTAGGTTCACTATTGTCTAACAACATGATTTCCAAGACAGGGTTGCCGTACCACTCTGGTGCGGAACGTGTCCTTGTGGACCTTCGAATTTCAGTAGGAGCTTGATCAGAAGTATCTTGATCATCATTAATAACTTCCTCTCTAGTCGGTGCAGCTACCTCAGGAACATTTTCTTGAGTTGCGCCATTTACCGGTTCAAGAGGCAATACTTCATCAAGTTCTACTTTCCTCCCACTTACTTCTTTCGAGAGAAACTCTTTCTCTAGAAAGGACCCATTCTTGGCAACAAAGATCTTGCCTTCGGATCTGAGGTAGAAGGTATACCCATAGGTTTCTTTAGGGTATCCTATGAAGACACATTTTTCCGACTTGGGTTCGAGCTTTTCAGGTTGAATTTTCCTGACATAAGCATCGCATCCCCAAACTTTTAGAAACGACAGCTTAGGTTTCTTCCCAAACCATAATTCATACGGTGTCGTCTCAACGGATTTCGACGGTGCCCTATTTAAAGTGAATGCGGCAGTCTCTAAAGCATAGCCCCAAAAAGATAGCGGTAAATCGGCAAGAGACATCATAGATCGCACCATATCTAATAGAGTGCGATTACGACGTTCGGACACACCGTTACGCTGAGGTGTTCCAGGCGGCGTGAGTTGTGAAACTATTCCATATTTTCTTAAGTGTCTGCCAAATTCGTGACTCAAGTATTCTCCTCCATGATCTGATCGTAGAAACTTGATTTTTCTGTCACGTTGATTCTCAACCTCACTCTGAAATTCTTTGAACTTTTCAAAGGTTTCAGATTTGTGTTTCATTAAGTATACATACCCATATCTACTCAAGTCATCAGTGAGGGTGAGAACATAACGATAGCCACCGCGAGCCTCAGCACTCATTGGACCGCACACATCAGTATGTATGATTTCCAACAAGTTGGTTGCTCGCTCCATTGTTCCTGAGAACGGAGTCTTGGTCATTTTACCCATGAGGCATGGTTCGCACGTGTCAAATGATTCATAATCAAGAGACTCTAAAAGTCCATCTGCATGGAGCTTCTTCATGCGTTTGACACCTATGTGACCAAGGCGGCAGTGCCACAAGTATGTGGGACTATCATTATCAACTTTACATCTTTTGGTACTCACACTATGAACATGTGTATTAATACGCTCGAGATTCATTAAGAATAAACCATTGACTATCGGAGCATGACCATAAAACATATCTCTCATATAAATAGAACAACCATTATTCTCGGATTTAAATGAGTAGCCATCTCGTATTAAACGAGATCCTGATACAATGTTCATGCTCAGACATGGCACTAAATAACAATTATTGAGGTTTATAACTAATCCCGTAGGTAAATGTAGAGGTAGCGTGCCGACGGCGATCACATCGACCTTGGAACTATTCCCGACGCGCATCGTCACCTCGTCCCTTTCCAGTTTCCGTTTATTCCGCAGCTCCTGTGGTGAGTTACAAATATGAGCAACGGCACCGGTATCAAATACCCAGGAGTTACTACGAGTACTGGTAAGGTACACATCAATTACATGTATATCAAATATACCTTTGGTGTTGCCGGCCTTCTTATCCGCTAAGTATTTGGGGCAGTTCCGCTTCCAGTGACCCTTCCCTTTGCAATAAAAGCACTCTGTCTCAGGCTTGGGTCCATTCTTTGACTTCTTCCCGACAGCTTGCTTGCCGGGCGCAGCAACTTCCTTGCCGTCCTTCTTGAAGTTCTTTTTACCCTTGCCCTTTTTGAACTTAGTGGTTTTATTCATCATCAACACTTGATGTTCCTTCTTGACTTCTACCTCTGCTGATTTCAGCATAGCAAATACTTCAGGAATGGTCTTTACCATCCCCTGCATATTGAAGTTCATCACAAAGCTCTTGTAGCTTGGTGGAAGCGACTGGAGGATTCTGTCAATGACCGCGTCATCCGGGAGATTAACTCCCAGCTGAGTCAAGCGGTTATGTAACCCAGACATAGTGAGTATGTGCTCACTGACAGAACTATTTTCCTCCATCTTACAGCTGAAGAACTTATCGGAGACTTCATATCTCTCGATCCGGGCATGAGCTTGAAAAACCATTTTCAGCTCTTCGAACATCTCGTATGCTCCATGTCTCTCAAAACGTTTTTGGAGCCCCGGCTCTAAGCTGTAAAGCATGCCGCATTGAATGAGGGAGTAGTCATCAGTACGTGTCTGCCAAGCGTTCATAGCGTCTTGGTTCTGTGGGACGGGTGGATCACCTAGCGGTACTTGTAGGACATAATCTTTCTTGGCAGCTATGAGGATGATCCTCAGGTTCCGGACCCAGTCCGTATAGTTGCTGCCATCGTCTTTCAACTTGGTTTTCTCTAGGAACGCGTTGAAATTGAATACAACGTTGGCCATTTGATCTACAGGACATATTGTAAAGATTTTAGACTAAGTTCATGATAATTAAGTTCATCTAATCAAATTATTAATGAACTCCCACTCAGATTAGACATCCCTCTAGTCATCTAAGTGTTACACGATCCAAGTCGACTAAGCCGTGTCCGATTAACACATGAGACGGACTAGTCATCGTCGGTGAACATCTCCATGTTGATCGTATCTTCCATACGACTCGTGTTCGACCTTTCGGTCTCTGTGTTCCGAGGCCATGTCTTCACATGCTAGGCTCGTCAAGTTAACCCTAAGTGTTTTTTCATGTGTAAAACTTCTTACACCCGTTGTATGTGAACGAAAGGATCTATCACACCCGATTAACACGTGGTGCTTCGAAGCGACGAACTGTAGCAACGGTGCACAGTTAGGGGAGAACACTTCTTGAAATTGTTGTAAGGGATCATCTTATTTACTACCGTCGTTTTAAGTAAACAAGATGCAAAACATGATAAACATCACATGTAATCAAATAATAATAGTGACATGATATGGCCAATATCACATAGCTCCTTTGATCTCCATCTTGGGGCTCCATGATCATCCTTGTAGATCGTCATACTCATCGACATGTAAGTCGTGATTCCTTGTACAAGAACATGATCAATCTCATACATCACATATATCATTCATCACATCCTTTTGGCCATATCACATCACATAGCATACCCTGCAAAAACAAGTTAGACGTCCTCTAATTGTTGTTTGCGTGTTTTACGTGGCTGCTATGGGTTTCTAGCAAGAACGTTTCTTACCTACGCAAAGACCACAACGTGATATGCCAATTGCTATTTACCCTTCATAAGGACCCTTTTCATCGAATCCGATCCGACTAAAGTAGGAGAGACAGACACCCGCTGGCCACCTTATGCAACTAGTGCATGTCAGTCGGTGGAACCTGTCTCACGTAAGAATACGTGTAAGGTCGGTCCGGGCCGCTTCATCCCACGATGCCGCTGAATCAAGATAAGACTAGTAACGGCAAGAATATTGAACAAAATCAACGCCCACAACTACTTTGTGTTCTACTCGTGCAAGAGAACTACGCATAGACCTAGCTCATGATGCCACTGTTGGGGAACGTTGCAGAAAACAAAATTTTCCTACGGTTTCACCAAGATCCATCTAGGAGTTCATCTAGCAACGAGTGATTAGATGCATCTACGTACCTTGTAGATCGCGAGCGGAAGCGTTCAAAGAACGGGGATGATGTAGTCGAACACGACGTGATTCAAATCACCGATGATCTTAGCACCGAACGGACGGTGCCTCCGCGTTCAACACACGTACGGAACGGATGACGTCTCCTCCTTTCTTGATCCAGCAAGGGGGGGAAGAGAGGTTGATGAAGATCCAGCAGCACGACGGCGTGGTGGTGGATGCAGGGCGTCACAGTAGCAGGGCTTCGCCTATACTACGAGAGAGAGACGTAACGGGGAGAGAGGAAGCACCAAAGGCTGAGGTATGAAATCCCTCCTCTCCCCCACTATATATAGGAGGGCCAAGGGGGGGTGGTGCGCAGCCTAGGAGATCCAATCTCCTAGGTGCGGCGGCCAGGGGAGGGTTTCCCTCCCCCCCAAGGCACCTCGGGGTGCCTTCCACCACTTGGACTCCTCCGTGGAATGGAAACCCTAGGCGCATGGGCCTAGTTAGGGCTGGTGCCCTTGGCCCATCTAGGCCAAGGCGCACCCCCTACAGCCCATGTGGCCCCCCGGGACAGGTGGCCCCACCCGGTGGACCCGGGACCCCTCCGGTGGTCCCGGTACAATACCGATAACCCCGAAACTTGTCCCGATGGCCGAAACAACACTTCCTATATATAATTCTTTACCTCCGGACCATTCCGGAACACCTCGTGACGTCCGGGATCTCATCCGGGACTCCGAACAACATTCGGGTTACTGCATACACATATCTTCATAACCCTAGCGTCACCGAACCTTAAGTGTGTAGACCCTACGGGTTCCGGAGACATGCAGACATGACCGAGACGTTCTCCGGTCAATAACCAACAGCGGGATCTGGATACCCATGATGGCTCCCACATGCTCCACGATGATCTCATCGGATGAACCACGATGTCGAGGATTAATCAACCCCGTATACAATTCCCTTTGTCAATCGGTATGTTACTTGCCCGAGACTCGATCGTCGGTATCCCAATACCTTGTTCAATCTCGTTACCGGCAAGTCACTTTACTCGTACCGTAATGCATGATCCCGTGATCAACCACTTGGTCACCTTGAGCTCATAATGATGATGCATTACCGAGTGGGCCCAGTGATACCTCTCCGTTATATGGAGTGACAAATCCCAGTCTCGATCCGTGTCAACCCAACAGACACTTTCGGAGATACCTGTAATGCACCTTTATAGTCACCCAGTTACGTTGTGACGTTTGATACACCCAAAGCACTCCTACGGTATCCGGGAGTTACACGATCTCATGGTCAAAGGAAAAGATACTTGACATTGGAAAAGCTCTAGCAAACGAACTACACGATCTTTGTGCTATGCTTAGGATTGGGTCTTGTCCATCACATCATTCTCCTAATGATGTGATCCCGTTATCAATGACATCCAATGTCCATAGCCAGGAAACCATGACTATCTGTTGATCAACGAGCTAGTCAACTAGAGGCTTACTAAGGACATATTATGGTCTATGTATTCACACGTGTATTACGATTTCCGGATAATACAGTTATAGCATGAATAAAGACAATTATCATGAACAAAGAAATATAATAATAATGCTTTTATTATTGCCTCTAGGGCATATTTCCAACAGTTCTTCCGCAGAAGAATCTTCATGTAAAGGGTACGACAGAAGCTTCTGCTTGAACCAACGCGTGAAACATGAGTTGTGCTCTTTACTAGTTTAAACAACGAGTGAAACGCGTGAATCTTGAAGTAAAAAAATTAAATATATATACTAGTGGCGCACCGGGTAACAGTGCGTCATTACTAGTTTAAACTAGTAATGACGCACTGTGAAACCATGCGCCATTAGTAGTTTTGCAAAAAAAAGAATAATTTTTTTTACAGTAATGGCGCACTGCCTGCTTGGTGCGCCATTACTACTTAGAACTAGTAATGGCACATTGTCGACCTGATGCGCCATTAGTATGTATGGAAAAATGGAAAAAAAATAATACTAGTGACGCACCCTGTTTCTGGTGCGCCATTAGTGTCTTCCACACTAATGGCGCATCACCAACAGGTGCGCCATTAGTATATAGTAGTGGCGCACTACTTCCCTGGTGCGCCATTAGTATCAATCCTATCTATAGCCATTTTCCTAGTAGTGTCACCGGCTCCGGCCAACGACCGAAGACCAAGTTTTCACCGGGACCAGTCCGAAGAAATCCACCCGACAACCTGTGCACTGTCTCGACCGCCTTCAAAGCCCCAGATCTAGCCGCCTAGATCCGGCGACCAACCGCAACAGCAGTGCCACCATAGGAGCCCTGGTGCACCGGCCACTGCCTGAATGCGCCACCACTGGAGCCTGGGAGGAGGGCTCCCACCCCACCTCGCCAAACCGCGAGAGCCGCCGAGATGGATCCCGCACGCTCATCACCGTCTCTGATCTGAACCAATCCGCGGCAAAACCACGAGATCGGCGATGCAGATCCGCCTTGGATAGGGACAGCACCACGCCATGCCGCCGCGGGAAGCCCGAGCTTCACCCGCCGCCACCTTCCAGGGCCGCCGCCCCGGGATCCAGTCGCCGCCAATAGGCCGAGCCCCCGGGCACCGCGACCAAGGCCGCCATGACCCCGCTAGCCCATCGAACGGCCGGCGCCACCAGATCTTCCTCGGAGTCGCACAACTCCGCCGCCCCCGCCCAGCACCACGCCGCCGCCTTGCGCCATCACCTAAGACGTCGTGCTGCCGTGACGCAGATCAGGGGGGAGCGCCCCGGTGCCATGGGTGACCCGCCTCACCGATCTGGTGGGGGCTAGGTTTCCACCCGAGCCGCCCTAGCGGGAGGGCGACGTGGGGGCGTGTGATCCCATAGTGAGAGAGTTTGCCTGCTATTTGGCTGCTACTCATGGAGCCTAGTTGGCTGCGTCCAAAGGAATCAATGCTATTTGCCTCGAAACTGACTCCATGTTACTAAAACAAGGTGTAGAGCAAAAGGAACGAGATCGATCAGTGGTATGCAGGGCACTAGCGGAGCTGAAAAGGTTCCTGAACCAAAGTTTTGATCAGTTCAATTTCAGTTTTGCTAGCAGGAAATGTAATAGTAAGTATGGGATATACCATGAATTTGTACGAAGAGTTTAATACAGTTAATGTACCCCCTGATGCACAAGTTCTAGTGGCGAGCGAGTCAGCCTCGTCCAGAGTGATGCAATCAGTTGCATTTGCTTCAAAAGAAAAAGAAAAAAACTCTAGTAGCTTCCGAGTGAGCAGGCCAAGGCCTACTTTGCTGTAGCAGCCCATCCTCAGTCCTGCTGTAGAGCAGAGGAGAGCAGAGGTCGCTGCCAAAAACCCTATTTCCCCGCCGCCGCCGCCGCCCCAATTTCCTCTCCACACAAGCACCGGCAATGGCGGCACCACAGTGGCCTACTTCGGCGACTACGGCGTCGGCGTGCATCCCGGATTCGGCACGCGGCACACACGTCTTCACGGTCGCCGGCTACAGGCTGCACAAGGGCATCGGCGTCGGCAACTTCATCCGATCTGCCACCTTCGCCGTCGGCGGCTACCACTGGTGCGTCCGCTACTACCCCGACGGATTCAGCGCTGAGTACAAGGACTATGTTTCAGTCTACGTCGAGCTCCAGAGCAAGAACTCCGTGGTGAGGGCGCTCTACGACCTGAGGCTTACCAACCGGGCCACCGGTCTGTCGTCACTCATCTTCTCCCGGCCGTCGTCCTTCCCGGCGTTCGACTCCTGCAAGAACGACCATGTCAGGGGGGCTTACATGTTCATGAAGAGGGACCTCCTGGAGGCATCCCCGTACCTGCAGGACGACTGCATCGTGATCCAGTGCGATGTGACTGTTCTCCTCAAGAAAATACCGGCCGTGGCCACCGCCACCACCAAGACGCCTGAGGAGATCCAGGTGCCGCCGTCGGACCTATTGAACAATCTCGCAATGCTGCTTGAGGGGAAGAAAGGGGCGGACGTGGTGATGAAAGTCGGTGAGGAGACCTTCTACGCACACAAGATTGTGCTCGCGATGCGGTCTCCTGTCTTCGACGCCGAGCTCTACGGGCCAATGGCAATGTGGGACAAGGAGAAGCAGTGCATACAGATTGTGGACATGCAGCCTGCCGTTTTCAGAGCATTGCTTCACTTCATATACACAGATTCATTGCCTGCCATGGATGACCTCCTTGACAGCCATGACAAGAGGGAGATGATCAGGCATCTGCTTGTGGCTGCAGACAGGTATGCCATGGACAGGCTCAAGCTGATGTGTGAGGCCATCCTCTGCAAGGGTCTAGATGCCGAGAGTGTGGCGGCCACGTTAGCTCTAGCTGATCAGCATCGTTGCAGCAAGCTGAGAGACGCTTCAATTGAGTATATCAAGCTCTTCTGTTAGAAGTTAGAACAGAGGAAATGTCTGATCGCCTGACCAGAGAGCATGTATTGCTGTCATTATAGCTTATATATGTATGTATGTGATATGCACTGCTGTCTTTTAGATCATGTTGCCTTATCCTGAAGTCTTCATATATATTTGGGAGGAGATGAGTAAGTTTATCAGAAATTATGTTGGCTAGACCTATATATGAATCCATGCCAGCTTCTTGTGAATGTGCTGATATTTGTTATTGTCTTCTTTCCTTTTTGTGCTCTTCTTTTTGTTGCTCAAATAAATTTGTAATTTAGCCAGGGTAACAGCAATGAGCCACAGGCCATAACCATGAACATTAGTACTGTAGGCAAACACCTATGGAATGTTAGTCTATTTGAATTGATAGTGCTAATTATACACTATCGAAAGTAAACATAACATCTGTTACAGTGCCCAAGATACATTATGCCTAGCATGTTCTTTGTGATTCCTGTTGATCTTCAGTAATCAGAGTTTGGGTGTATTTGCCGGAGTTTTGTTCCTTCGGATTTTATATTCGAGTGTTAACTATTGGACCTTTGGAGAATACTTCTGGTTGCTACTCAGTGCCATGTTACATTTGATACCATAAGACATTCTATTTCAGAAATTACATGCGCATTTCGATTGAAACAGGAACCGAACTGTTTCATACTATGGAATTTCTGTTGAATTCCAAACATGCCTGCTTTTACCTCTGAATTGAAATACCAAACATGCCAGTTTTTACCTCTGAATTGAAATTCAATACATGCTTGTTTTCACCTGCTACGGTAGAGTGCACCTGGTACCCGATTCGCGCCCAAGTGTTGTTCATGATTCTACGGGGGAAACATATATGTGATGTAGTCTCATCCTGTTGGCCGGTTGATTTGTGGTGTCGCTGCAGGTTCGGCATCCTGGAGGTTCCCATAAGCGCCGTATTTTCCCTCTCAGTTACCCTAGTAACTGCTTGCTTTTGAGTCATTTAAGAATACTGTAACCACTTGCAGTCTCTTCAGCAGTATATATTTGTTGATCCTCAGCAGCCTGCGCTACTGCTAAAAGGTAAAAACTGGCTAGTGTTACCTGCCGAGGCTGCAATCTGCCTGCTTCACACTTCGTTTCAGACAGTAAATAATTAGTATAGTGAAACTGCTAGTGCTGTTTGCAGGTCAATTTATTGGACTATTACAAAGTACATGTTTTTGAAGAATAATAAGTTAGTATCTTTTGAACTGTTACTAAAGAACAACATGGCATCATTTTCACATCAGTTTGAAGTTTTAAAACATATAGGAGGTTTCTGGCACTTTGCATCATAACAGACCCAATTAGGATCCACATGACTATTCAAGGGCATCAGTGCACAACTTACAATAGCAGAGCATCAGAACTTAAAATGGCACAAAGAACAGATAAACATTATATTATTTTGCTATTATAGCAGAGCACATTGGACACAAGTCTATGCATTTATAGGCTAATAGCTATTTTGCTATTACAGCATTATATTATCATTTTTATTTTGCTCTTTGTCTCCACTCTGTTTCTTAGACCACTGTTAGAGACGAGGAATGAGTCCAAGATGCTGTTGAGCATGTGCCTCTTGGTCAACATTAGACCACTGGTACACAAACAGATGAATTTCGACATTGGAGCTTTGATTTTTAAGCTTTGCTAACTATATTGTTCTTCATTGCTTTTTTTCCTTCAACATGTATGCTATCAGACTTGCCCAACTCTTGGTCACACACTTGTGGATGAAGAGCTTCAGTCTGTTGGTGCAAGAAAGCACCCAACACAACACAACTGCCACTATACCTACCGGCTGATAATTTCGCGCCTACGAAAGGTGCCGTTGCGGTTTTCTCATGCTATGTAGACATGCGCAAAAGCATTTCCATTGGCTTGTGGAGCCCTCTCCACCTATTGCATGCCGCCAGCCAAGTGGAATTGAAACCTGATTGGGCATGTGCGACATCTTGTGTTTCATGCATCATGCATTTCTCACTACACCACAACTGACGCCATGCATGTATATCATTTTTTTATCTCTTGAGGGACCTTTGTATTCACAACTCTTAAAGACCCCCAAAAGTACATTTTTGTGATGAAGGAAATGCAAGTTAACACTTCTAGCATGACATCCCTATACTATATATATATGGATGCTTTCATGAACTTGCTTTGAGAAGAAAATTACATGTAGGTCGAGAGTGATAATGCTCGTGGAGGTGTATCATGCTAGGGTTACATTTCTTCTACTCACCAATCAATATATTTGTGAGCTCTGAAATACTGGAGGAAAACAAAGGAATAAGAAGGCATTTCACTCCTTTGATTTCTTGCTTTTTGTGCAACGAAATCTTCTTCATGTGTTGTTTCTTCAAGGTCTTTCCAATGCAGCGTCACAAATACACTTAGCAAAACGATGGTATGCCTTCCTGAATGGAAGTGCCACTTTGCGGAAAAAGAAAACTCGTACGTATGTGCAATGTTTCATCTCCTGTCGTTGATGTCTGTAGCATTGACAATGATGAATATAGTTACCGTGAAGGCACTAGTACCTCACTTCTCTAAAACTAATACTTGAGTACGAAGGTGTTTGTAAGACACAAATATTTTCTGTTGAAGACATTCCAAGTTTTTCTCTACAATGATACAACACTTCTGAGTACCATTGTTAGCGGATGTCAACCCCGCGCTGTCTGGATGGTGCCTCTACATGTCGGGCGGGCTGGTGTTGTGGCTGATGGCTCAGCCGAGACGGGCCGAGCAGAACCGCGGAGAAGTCGGCCCCTACTTCTCCGCCGCCACCGCGACTCAAGACTCAAGGGGAAACACATGTGAATGTTTGATCGATCCTCTCCCATCTTTTTGCTTCATCAATTTTACTTCCGATGTTCCTTTAGGTGATGAGGTCATCAATTCATGGTTCGGAGGTTCCTATAACCATGGTGAATTTGTTTCTTGTTTACCAGGAAAAAACTGCATGTTGTTGTAGTTTTCTGTAGCCGCTTGCATTCCCTCTTCAATATCTGAGGTCCTTGAAACAAACTTGAAACAAACTGCCCGACCCCCGCGTCGCTCGTCCTGCGCGACACGGGGGATCCCCACGCCGCCGTTGCCTGCTACAATCCGCGGCGCCCTCGTCTCCGCCGCTGCCGCCGACTTCGCCGGGGTGGCGGCGGCCCTCGCCTCCGAAGGTGGCGCGGGGGGTCCCAGCGCACGTACCGATTATTTATGGATCCACAGAAGCGACGGCTTCGTGCCTGGGTGACGCCGGCGGATGATCTCACGGCAGCAGCTGCATCTTGAGCCGTGGGGCTTGGATCCGCGCGGATCTGGCTTCCCTTGACGCGGCTGCTTCTCGCCGGTGATGGCAAGCCAAGCCGGCTGCTTCGGGCATGGTTGTGGCACCGTCCGGCTCCTACCTCGTGTGGCGTTTGGGCACGCGGTGCTGACCTCCGCGGATCTGGCGCCACGCTTCCGGATCTGCCCCTGGTCGTGCCTAGGAGTGTGATTGTTGCGGTGGTACGGCCGCGGCCAGTCGTCCTGGGCGCCGGGGTCTCGTCCCGTGGGTGTGCGGCCGCGGTGGTGGTGGGCCGTAATGTTGTGTCAGTTGATCATACTGTCATTAGGCGGCGATCACTCCGACCAGCGGCGACGGCCTTGCTGCAGTTTGAGGTGGCCATCTAAAGGTCTTCACGAGAGTTTCATCTCTTCAGGTCTGATGGTTGACTTCAGTGAGATGCAAACTATTCACCACGATGACTTGACGCAGAGAGATGGTTGTGCAGCAACGGCACATCTGCATGTAGCTGCTGGGATTGTGGGAAAGTGGTGGCGACAACACATCAATGACTTCGATGGTGCTGCTAGTCGAGCACCCAGTCTCAAGATCCGGGGTGAAAGCCTAGGTTTGACCCGAATAGGGTCCACTTGGCAATGGCGATTTTATTATATCGTTACCTTGTTGAAGGCATTGCTCGGATATGCTCGGACTGGTTTTTCAGGGTGAAAACCTAGACTCTGGCCTTGGATGGTCGGATCCGGCGATGGTGGCCTTTGAACGTCGCTCCCTTCTTGAAGGCGTTGCTGTTGAAGAATCTCGTCGTCTGTGTAGTCCTGAGATGGTTGGTGTGGATATGGTCATTGTTGTAGTTTGCCGGTTGTGGAACTGGTCGCTTTGGTGCTTTTTTTTCCTCGCCTACATATAGCGTTGGTCTTGTATGACTTTGCTATTTGACGGCGTGTTTTTATGTGCGTGTGTTAATGTTGGCTGTGTGCATCCTAGTTATGCAGAGGCCGGGTGTGTGCTCATTGTGTTTGTATTGATGCTTCATTTTGAGCCAATAAAAATCACTCTTTATCAGAAAAAATATCTATTTTTTGTTTCTCTGCAGGAGCCGTCTGCCTTTGTTACTGCTAAAAACTACCAAGTGTTATTTGCCGAGAATGCAGGCTAGAGAGCATGCATGTGGCAGACAACAAGTTTGCTTCACACTTTATTTCTCATGATATGTTAGACAGAGAGGTGGCTGCCGGAACATATTTGTTTGTAGATTGAGCCAAGGAGGTGAGGCACTGATATATTCATCTATCATATCGGGTGTCAAGAGAGCACTGACAAATTTTTGATTTCCATTTGCCTTTTGCAGGGACTCTAGCCATAGCAAGTGTTCCGCTCTACCCCAAGACTTTAGGTGGGTGTGTTGTTTTCAGTGGTTCGGTTCCTCTAAGAAAATCGCTTGCCGAGAGGGTGCCAGCCAGAAAGGTAACAACAGCCCAGACTGCAACCATGACTAAACTGAACATATACCTGAATCTTCTTGCGAACGTGTTGTCTCTGAATTCTTGGAAACCCGCAGACTCCGGTTTTATGGTTCCATGGGATGGCAGACAGGGTGGTACTGTTTGAAGCCGGGCACGCAGGATGCACATTTCTCCAAGAGCTTGGCATGGCCTGCAAATTCAAGGTGATACACAAATAGATGAACTTCAAGATTGAAGCTTCAATTTTTAACCTTGTCTGACCATATTGTTCTTCCTTGCATCTTTGCCCTGAACATGTATGTCATCAGACTTATCCTACTCTTGGGCACTCATTGGTGGATTATGAAGAGCTCCAGTATTTTCAACAATGGATATTCGATCGCCTAGGGATCTCTCAAGGAACTGATGCTGCAAGGCCATTATCGTCATCATCGAACCACAAAGATCTTCACTAGCTAGGGTCTTTCACAAACTTATGGGTACCATTTCTAGGTGGTATGTTGCTACCACATCCGTGACCTGAATCTCAGCTTATTTAGCCACATGAATGCTTTGGAACATGATCCAATGAAAGATATTTTAGGATACCCAACGGAAGGTGTATGATAGCACTTGGTTGACTATTTGTCTGCCATCTCAGTCCGTGTGCCTCATCACTTGCTCTGTTCCATTGCTGCTTCGATTAACTGTTGCGTGCAGGCTAACAAGAGGGATCGCCATCTTCTTTTTCTGCATTTCATACCTTGAGTAGTTTCCGGCCTTCCTAAACGGATTACTTGGATTTTGTTTGCTGCTTTGTGCTGCTTTTTTTTGGCAAATTCGTCACAAAGCCCTTATTGAAGGCATTTTTATCAAACATCCGCCTGACGGTTTGTACAAATTGACAATCTTTTTACAGCTTTGGAAACTGTTGAGTAAGCAGCCGGAGGCCGCAGCAATTGAAGAGCTCTGCAACAAGTTTAGTCTTAATGCCAAGGTGCTTAGAGATGGAGCTTCTAGCCATGGTGGTTGAGGCGGTGGTCTCTTGCGTAGATGGCGCTTCTATCCTTAGGATTGTGGTTTCGGTTTATGAGCCAAGGACCCTGAGGGGTTTGTATAGAACCTTTTACATTTCTTGCCACCTTGCATTTTATTTTGTTTTCCGGAACTGCGTTGTAAACTTTTAAGGGCTTCAGTTCACTAAAGTCGGGCAAGTGCCTATTCTCTAAAAAAGAGGGGGCTCTGTTCATGTTATCGCTGCGAACGTACCAACAGATTGAGCCCTAATTCTACCATTAAAAAGTGTATAGTTCACAAAATCGGCACGCTGAACTGAAAACAAATCAGGAAGTTTTTCTCTTTGTGATAGGCAGTGTATGTGGTTTTCTTTTTGAGCTAATGATAGGCAGTGAACTAGTACTGCCACTCTGGGAGTTGCAGCGTACAGGCTACTTCGGCCCGGCCCATGACCCATCAATAGCCACCTCCTTCGCTTGCTCTTCTCCCTCACCGCGGCCTCTTCTTCACAGCCTGTCTCCGCCATCGCCTTCTTAAAATATGAAATCATCAAGTAAAAATTTATTTAGTTTCAAAATGACCTTCATTTTCTGCTTAGAAATTTGCTAGTCTTTTTGTTCAAAATTTAGATGAAATAAGCACTCCTGCCAACACCGACATACCAAAAGTAAAGGATAGACATTCAAATCCGATTCAGGGTATGCAAGTTCACGTGTTTCAGTTTCAGTATAACACAATTTTAATATTTTTTTACTTTTGCACATTGTCTTCACAATTCTTAAATGACCACCAAAATAACATACATAAAAATCAAGTGTTTCCACATGAGCTCATGTATGGTGAATGACCTGCAAAATGAGTGAACACCAAAATCACGTGCAAGCTCACACCTCTATATACATATGTATGCTCTAAGGAAAATGTTCGTAAATAACACCACATCTAGGCTGAGAGTGATAATACTTTTTTGAGGATCGAGAGTGATAGCACTTCACATGTGTAAAGCTAGGCATACAATTTTTCCTTCCCGTTCAATATATTTGTGAGCTCTGGAATACTGGAGAAAATCAAATAAAGTAGAAGACAATTTAATCTTATTGCTTATTGGTAGTTGTCCCACACAAGCTTCTTCATGTAATGTATCTACGATGCCTCTCCAATGAGGTCTTTTGCAGGTTCTATAGGTCATAATACGCCTTTCCAAGGAGAAGTGTTGCAGAATATGAATGGAGCTGAAGTAACTCTTTGACTAGAAGTGATGAAGATAGTTACAATGGAGACCAGGATCATCACATTCTCTAAATTTGTTTAAGTAATTTAGTGCTCACGAGACGCAAGATTTTTTCTACCGGACACTCTTACATGCAGTCAAATCTCGACCTACGTGGTCTTGATGCTCCGCATCCTGCTCTTATTGTAATAGTATAACCATATGAATGAAGAAATTTAGTCATTGCAATATGACACTCGAGTGTTTAAAGTAAGTTATTGTGGTTCCATTGAAAAATTTGGACACATTATAGTTTGAGCGAAACAAAATATTTTTGGGACTCCATAGGTTATCCCATTGTCAGCAAAAATATTTTTGGTCACTCACGTAAGCATCCACATGGTCGATAGTTCTTAGAACCAACCTGTCTATATTGCTAGTGTATAAGGCTGGCCTTTTGGTACATTATTTCCTAGACGTTGACGTCCATGGCCGCGGAGTTAAAGTTGTGGGTTACCCTTCTGAAGCCTGGAGTGATTGCTACCAGCTGGCACAGAAAGACATTCGTATTTTGCAATGGGAAACATGCAACGATCTGAATCACGGTAAGCATCATGGTAATTGCACTTGAATATCATACTTTTTCTTGTATCGCACGTAGCACTCATGCAAACAATGAAAATGTGGGTCATATTTGCAGCTGTATGATAACCACCAGAAGTCCAAACCACATGCAAATTTGTCCACTTTAGTTTCATGCTTCTACCAAGGTCTAAAGACACACATGCGTAGTTAATAAAAATGTCTAATTTTAAAAAAATATGTGAACCATCCCCCCTGGTTTTCTTGAGATTCCACAATGGACTATTTATTTCACATACTAGAATGAGGAGTGTTTCTCTCTCTCTCTCTCTCTCTCTCTCTCTCTCACACACACACACACACACAGATATGAGAAACTTGTAGCCTTCTTGGTTTGGTGAAAATATTTGGCATCCCTAAACAAATGAAGTTGATTGGTTGGGCTCCAATTTTTGGTAATCCTCTCGGGGTGGCAAATTTTAACATGCTCCCTCTTACCCCCTCTTTTTACATGTGAGGTAAAAAGGTAAGAATTAATCAAACCATTAATTAATAAGATCAACGGCTCAGATATATTGTATACACTTACCTCTCATGTGAAAAGAGAGGGTTAAAACTGCTCGGGGTAATCCTTCTCCACCCATTACCTTTGGTGAAGCTGTATTAACAGATTGACCATGATTCCATTTAAAATTTTACAGAAAAAGATTAGTGACTTTCTTCACAAAAATGATGGATGGCTACAAGGAGCTACTTGGTCTATAACCAAATTTTGGCAAGACAATATTTTTCAAAGATGAAACTTGAGTGAAATATGTAAGATCGATGGATGAATGTGTTTCATCAAACATACTATATTACATGTATTTCACGCTACACTATAACTGACAACATGCACAAATAACATTTCTAATCACTTTAAAAAAAATTCTTGCCTCAATTTATTTTCACAACTGCTAAATGAATACCAAAATAACATACATGAAAACAAGATGTTTCCACCTGATATTTTCTAAGCTAGATGACCCACAAGCTGAATGAATATCAAACTTACATGCAGTTTCACACTTTCAGGCTAACATTTCATATGCTGCATGTATGATGCCTTTGGGAACTTATCAAAGGTGCCATGCTAGGTTACATGTTGTCTTTCGTCATCTATAATACCTAAATAGTTCATTCCCACTAACCTATTTCTCTTAACATGCAGCCTATCCACCTAAGCAATCCTCCCACATGAGCAACTCTAATGCCACATCATTTTTATTATTTTACCTGATCGATGTAGGCCGCAGAATCGTTTTTATTTAATACTGCGTTGGCAGGGTCTTGAACTCAAGACATCTTGACTCGGATACCATATTGAATTCATGCACCAGCCAACTCATCCAAAAGTCCGAACTGATGGAGAAAGGCGGGCAATATATTTCAACAGAACCACCAGGACCTGACCAGCGTAAAGACGGACCTCTCATCGATTGAGATCTCACGGAAGTTGCAACGCACGTCACCACGGAAAGGAACGATGGGCCTCTGATCTGTGGGACGCATAGTGCGACGCATCACATGCCCACTGCTTCCCGTTCCTCAAACTGACTACAATATTGCCCACCCCTTCCAGTTCCTTCTCTTTTCACATAAATAGACAACAATAGCCACCGCTTACTTCTCCATCTCCCACGGCCGTCCCCAGTTGCTCCAATCACAGGTGTGCGTATTGCCATCAATCGCTGGTGAAGCATCCATTTTCTGCGGGGGAGGTGAGCATACACACGAATAGGCATGTCCGTCTCACAAGGGTTGATCTGTCGATTGACGGTGAAGGGTGTGGATGTGTTATACATACTCCGTCCATCTTCACCGGCCGTAGCAGTCCTCCTACCCCCCAGCTCTAGTACTTGCGATCATATCCGCCATATTCGGCGCCTCATGTTAGGTTGCCTGTATGTATGTCAGGTGATCTCTTCTTTTTTTCGAATAATCAGGTGATCAATTCTATCCACAAGCGTTGATTCATCTCGAACAGATAGGGCCCCCATCTGAACCCCCGTCAGGTAATCTGTACACAAATGCTGATTCGTCTCGAACATACTGTAATTTTTGTTTTAGTTCCGTCGTGTTCTCTCAGATCTATTACTAATCTTAGCCTTTATTTTTCTTTCATATTCTTTGACTATGTTCGTGCAACTGATACCCTTTTGTTTTACCTCAAACTGAACCTTTGTGCAGATCAATGAGGTGGTGCTGCTGGCAATCAAGTACTTATGATGATAATAGAAATTGGATACTGCATAATGAGTTTTGTTATGCAAATGGTTGTACCATGTTCTTTTATAAAATCCTAACAGTAGCACTCATGCTGAATGTAATATTTGCTAAATTTGGGGTTAAAGGTTCAGCACAGTTCAGAATATTACTCTATCTTTAATTCTCAAATGTTTCCCTAGTATTTGACTACAACAGAATAATTAATATTTCTTGGATATTCTGTTTTAGCCCACAAAAGGCAGTCATTGTATTTTCTGAACTCTCTCACCCAATTGCCTTGAGCATCAAAAGCGGATGCAAAGTACTCCCTCCGTTCCCAAATATAAGTCTTTCTAGAGATTCCAACAAGTGACTACATACGGAGCAAAATGAGTGAATCTACACTCTAAAATATGTCTACATACATCCGTATGTTTTAGTCCATTTGAAATGTCTAAAAAGACTTATATTTAGGAACGGAGGGAGTAGATGCTATCAGTGCAACTCTCACATAATCCCATACTGAAGCTGCTACTGTGGCATTTTAGGAAACTTCGTTCTCAGAAACAATGACTTTCGCAACCTTTTTTTATTTTACAAAGGTAAATAAAATTTGAATTTATTTTGTACAATATGTTATGGTGCAAAATGAAGGTGTGTTGTTGTCAAACCCCCTTCCCTAGATTGTCCATTAGCATATTGTGTCCTGACATCTCATAAACTGGATTTACAGCATGGTTGTATATTCAGTTCTGTTGCGATGACTCTCTAAACCCTAATTGTGCTTCAGCATGATTTATATATCGAACCATGTTCTTTTTTGCGGGGCATATATATCGAACCATGTTATTTGACTTGCACTTAGTTTGTGTTGTTTCATGATTAACTTCAGAAGACTAACTACTCTATCTCTTCCAGTCTTATGTAAACAAAGCTTATGTTATATTAGCTACCTTTTGTAGACCAGGCCCGTAGTGACCATCAAAACTATGAACATGCTATTTTTGCTCCTCCTAAAGAAACTATTTATTGAGTTTGGTTCCCTATAGCACATGATTAACCTTTTTCTTTTGCGGGGAGTACCCAAGATTGTTAACTCATATTTCCGCAGCAACATGCGGGGTATCATCTAGTTCAATATATTTGTGAGCCCTAAGATACTGGAGGAAAGCAAAGAAACTCAATGCATTTACTTATACTTATTTCTTGATAGCTGTCCCACACAAGATTATTCATGTGTTGTATCATGGACGCCTTTCCAAATGGATCGACGTCACTTAGTGAGATTATCGTATGCTTTCATGTTAGAAGAGAACCCGTTCATAGCATTGGGAATAATGAAGTTACCATGAAGCTTTGGACCATCACATTTCTCTAAGTTTAATTTTTTATGAATTTGTTTTCGAGACACGTTTTTTTACAAGGCACTCCTATTAAAGGAAATTTGAGTCTTTTACCGATGGATCTTGCGAATAGTCTCACACCCTTGCCAAAACTCGCTTAGAGAACGGTTCCTGAGCCACAAGTCATGGAGCAAGGTGGGGATATACTACGTCATAAAACACTACCATACCCACGCATTCTCAGCTTCCATAACCACATCTGCACAACAGACGCCTTAGAAGAGTGATTTTCTTCCTTCCTCATATTGTTCACCAACATAAACCTGCGTCTTGTCGATTGACAGGGAATTCCACCTGTTCGGATGGTGCCTCCCCCTGCGGTGGTGGCAGAGTGTGCGCTCGTCTTTCTGGTCAAACTCTAAAATGGAATCATGGGCACTCTGTTGGTACCAAAGGAGTTCTTGAATTGGCAGAAATTTAAGTATTATTAGGGGTCCACGACTTTATGTGTTTCATCACTCATTTAAGTAGCATGCATTTCTTGCTACACCACAACCAACCCCAAGCACTCATAACATTTCACATCATTGAAGTGTAGCTTGTGTTCACAACTCTTCAGTGATCACCAAAAGAATATACATGAAGTCGAGATGTTCCTATATGAGCTATTGTATAGTACATGATCCCAAAAGAAATGAATACCTTCCTGAATGATGTACCCATGCTATATATACATCCATGAACTTGTTTGAAATAAAACTGTGTGTAGGTTGAGTGCAATAGTCCTCGCAAATGGGTCATGTTGTAGTCTTACATTTCTGCCCTTCCCCATCTAATATATCTGAGCTATGAGATATTGGAGGAAAACAAAGAGACTGGATAGCATCTCCTTTTTGTTTATCTGCATTTGTGCAAGGCGGTTTGAGTTACACACTTTATCTATGATGTCTTTTCAAGAGATTATGATGATGTTGTTCTGCTAGTTGATGATATGGTTTTTTGATGAGAAGATTTACACTATAAGGCAGAAACATGTGCCAGGTCATAGCATGCAACCTCTTGGCATGAGCTCCACTAGGAGTCACAATGAACAGAGTCACCACGATCACCTGAACAAGCTCATTTCTCTAAATTCAGCATTACAATTTGTGATTTACTATGAGATGAGAGTATCTTTCTGCAAGGCACTCAAATTATAGGGAGTTAAATAATTGTCCAAAGGAGGGATATGTTGCAGTCTTGTAATAGGATAGTCATACGAATGGAAATTTGATACTCGAGTAATTGTTAGCAGTTTAAATACAAACTTACACATTTTGTTGTGACTTGTGCAAATATGGTAGTCTCACTCGTGAGTGATGAATAAAAAACAATGCAATCTGCCAGAATGGGCGCCTCCTGGCCGTCGCTCCCGCCCACGGCAACGGCAACGGGGTAGGGTGAAGCCCCGGACGCTGCCACCATCGTCGCCACGCAGAGCCCACACCCGCACTCTTTTCTCTTCCCGCACCCTTCATCAGAACAAATCACTCCCTCGCCGATTAGTTCTTGAGTGACTCGGCGCTGCCATTACGGCTTTACCAAAGGTAATGGGTGGAGAATGAAATATGAGTAGGGTCGATGGATGAATGTGTTTCATCGAACATACCATATTGCATGTATGTCTTGCTACACAATAGCTATCAACTTGCACAAATAACATTTCTTATCTCTTAAAAAATATGTCTCGCCTCTTTATTGAAATTTATTTTCACAACTGCTAAACGAATACGAAAAGAACATACATGAAAACAAGATGTCTCCACATGATATTTTCTAATGTAGATGACTCATAAGATGAATGAATACCGAACTTACATGCAGTTTCACACTTTCAGACTGACATTTCATATTCCACATATATGATACCTTTGGAAACTTATCAAATGTGCCACGCTAGGTTAAATATTGTGTTTACTCATTCAATATATTTGTCAGCCCTAAGATGCTGGAGCAAAGCAAAGAAACTGAATGCATTTACTTATATTTTTTTCTCGATAGTTATTCCACACAAGATTCTTCATGTTTTGTATATCGAAAAAGGCTTTCGTCCCGCTTTATAAATAAAGCAACCACCAAGCACAAGTCAACAAGGTATCATCCAACACACAGACACACAACGCCACCGCACCAAGGTCCAACACAGGCGCACAAACAACACACACACCACAGAATCTGTTGTGGGCACAACACAACAAGTCCAAACACCACAAGGGGCACAAACAACACACGACAGCGGCGTCGAAGACGGAGAATAGCTAATCTGGCTCAGGTGGTGGTGGGGGAAGCTGCGGAGCCATACAGAGAGCCATCGCGCGAAGCTGCGTGATGATGGAGGACGCCTTTAGAATGGACTTCCGTCACTTTGTGAGATCATCTTATGCTTTCATCGTAGAATAGAACCCGTTCATAGCATTGGGAATGGTGAAGATAGTTACCATGAAGACTTCGACCATCACATTTCTCTATGTTCAGTTTTAAATAGGAATATGTTTGTGAGACACAATTTTTTACAAGGCACTCCTATTAAAGGAACTTTGAATCTTTTCCCGTTCGATCTTGCGGATAATCCCACACCCTTGCCGAAACTCGCTTAGAGAATGGTTCTAGAGCCACAAGGAAGGGAGCAAGGTGGGGATATACTATTTGATAAAACACAACCACACCCAAGCATGCTCAGTCTCCACAACCACATCCGCACAACAGACGCCTTAGACGAGTGATTTTTTTCCTCCCTCATATTGTTCTCCAACAAAAACCTCTCTGTCGCCTATTGATTGGAAGCTCCACCTGTTCGGATGGTGCCTCCCCCCTATGGTGGCAACAAAGTGTGCACTCGTCTGTCTAGTCAAACTCTAAAATGGAATCATGGCCTCCGTTGGTACCAAAGGTTTCTTAAGTTAGCAAAAATTTAAATATTGTTAGGCGTCCACGACTTTATGTGTTTCATGCATCACTCGTTTAAGTAACATGCATATCTCGCTACACCACAACCAACACCAAGCACTCGATCGTAACATTTCACATCATTTAAGCGTAGCTTGTGTTCACAATTCTTCAATGACCACCAAAAGAATATACATGAAGTCGACTTGTTTCTACATGAGCTATTATATAGTACATGATCCCAAAAGAAATGAATACCTTCCCGAATGATGTACCCATGCTATATATACATCCATGAACTTGTTTGGAAACAAAACTGCGTGTAGGTTGAGTGCGATAGTCCTCACAAATGGGTCATGCTAGTCTTACATTTCTTCCCTTCCCCATCTAATATATCTGAGCTATGAGATATTGGGGGAAAACAAAGAGACTGGATAGCATCTCCTTCTTTTAGTTTATTTGCATTTGTGCAAGGCGGTCTGGGTTACACGCTTTATCTATGACGCCTTTTCAAGATATTATGATGATGTTGTCCTGCTAGTTGATAGTATTGTTTTCTGATGAGAAAACTTACACTATATGGTAGAAACATGAGCCAGGTCATAGCATGCAACCTCTCAGCATGAGCTCCACCGGCATGCACAGTGAACAGAGTCCCCACGATCACCTGAACACGCTCATTTCTCTAAATTCAGCATTACAATCTGTGATTTATTATGAGATGGAAGTATCTTTCGGCAAGGCACTAGATTATAGGGAGTTAAATATTTGTGCAAAAGAGGGTGCGGTTACTAGTGTGTAATAAGATAGTCTCCTTTGTTTGTGGGTCGTGTAATAAGATAGTCGTATGAATGGAAATTTGAAAAAAAAAAAGCAATGCAATCTGCGAAGGGACGCCAGCCGGCCGGCGCCCTTCGTCGTCGCTCCCGCCCCACGGCAACGGCAACCGGGTAAGGTGAGGGTATGTTCTGTCGCGCAGCACGACACCTCTACGCCTTGCACGCTGCCGCCATGTTCGTCACCCAGAGCCCACGCCTCCCACACCTTAACTCGTTTCCCTTCCGGCACCCTTCATCAGCACAAACCACCATCCTGATGTCCCCTCCCTCTGCTGCAACGCCGAAGGGCGGGCTCGTGCTTTAGCTGCACAGCTCCGCCAAGATGGGTGAGCAGAGCCGCGCCCTACTTCTTAGTCGCCTGTCTTTCCCCACCGCCCCATCATCTACTATGATACGCCCCATCACTACTCCCTTCGTTCTTAAATATTTATTTTTCTAGAGATTTCAACAAATTACTACATATTGAGCAAAATGAGTAAATCTACACTCTAAAATATGTCTATATATACATTCATACGCGGTAGTCCATTCAGAATTTATAAAAAGACAAATATTTAGAAATAAAGGGAGTAGTTGTTTCTGATTCGAGTGGGAAGGACAACTGAGATCTCACCACGTTGCTCCATCGATTTGCGGTGTTGCTTATGTTAGAATAAATCTGAGGCGTTCCGTCGATCTATCGAGGACCAAGCAATCACACGAGCACGACACCGAGATTTGTTAACGAGCTTCACCATCATGGCTACATCCCCGGGGCATGACTACGGGCGCTCCTCCCCATGACACCGTCTTCAATACCGCACCCCGGCCGCCCGGGCGCCGGCACACGCTGCCGGCTCCCCCGCGTGCCCGTGCTATTATGTTGGCATAGGTTACATCGTGTGTCTACCCCCGATATATATGAGAGGCCTAGGGTACAAGTGTCCTATTAGGACACAACTCCTAACCCTGTCTACACACAGTACGACTCCAAGTCCAACTGTAACCTAACTTGTACAATAATATTCGACACAACTCTAACAAACTCCACCTTGGCGAATATTCTCCACCACCTTGAATTCGTCCGTGCGTCGAACCTCCATGTACATTGGACTTGAGATACGCCATGAGCACCGCTGCTACTCCCAGCCTCCATGTGACTCCACCTGCAACTTGTAGTCCCTCCTTTTCTTGACCACAGTCAACACTCGAGAAAAATTAAGTTCCTTGTTACTCTAGTCCGTGCTCCCAACTTCTAGAGTATTTGTCCAGCGCCATCACACACCGATCACTGACCTGCGTGAAAGTGAACAACTCACATATTGGGTGTCACACATAAGAGTTACCTAAACTCAACATCACTGCTCTTTCTTGACCGCATGTCTGAAACTTAAAGGAATTTCACCGTCACATGTGTCACCCTGAGTCAAATTTACAGTTGGCTCGCCCTTTTCCCGGATAGTCTCTGACATGTCCCATAGCTATAGCACTCCGCCTCCTTCTGTACTTGTCATCAGCACTTTGCCATGTGCACTGAACACTACGGAATATACAGCCATGTACTCTCCCAGCTTTTGACAATTTCAGACTTTCCGCCACTTTCTCAGATTCTCCATGGTCAACTCCTGTCCATCAACCGGCACCGATAGACCCAGTCACCAACTTGAATCCGGTACTCGTCAACACTGCTTCAGCACCCCCTGCACAATTTGTCTGACCACATGTCTGACCACCAGTGCCTTGGCCTGTCGCTATGTCCCGTGCTTACCGCACGCCTCGCCGCTATCACCGCGTCGAGCCTCTGCTGTCCTGGTCGAGTCTCCTGGGTAGCTAGCCCACACTGCCTCAACCCCCACTGCAAAGAACCACCAATCATCACCGACCTATGCCGAGTATCACGTCTCCATCAGACCACTAGTACCCAGTCTGATCCACGTGTCTCTCGCCTTCCCGCTGAAATAGGCTGCGATTCTCTGGATCCTTACGCCGTAGCCCCTCCATCAGCACAGAGTAAAGTCTTTCGCTAGACTCCAGCTCCACCTTCAACATGACTCCATGTAGCTGCGCCATGCTACCCCGCGCCCTGTCGACTTCAAGCTCTCTCATGTGTGCACCATCTTGAATCAACCCCGCGCCATAGTCTGTTGAAGCCGCACAAGCCCTCAGACCTGCACCACGTGTATCCACGCCCCAGAAGTCAGCCACCATCAGCATCACGCTCCTATGTTGTCGTCGCTGAAATCACCGCCGTCTTCTACTTTGACCGACATCCCTGTCGATCCGTCAAACAGTCCAGTCCGACCTAGCCGAAATTATCCGACTGCAACCATGCTCCACCCTGCGTCCTGTCCACCCGCACATCTCCGTGCATTACTTGACGCCCCGTGTATGCATGATCCTGACATGACACGCTCCAGATTCCTCCGATTCTTATACGCACGTCACCATCCTAGCTACGCACACCACGGACCCTCACGCTATCATCCTCGTACACAACCATGTACAATGAAATAAAGCCAAACTGCACCACGTAAGCCTTCCCGTGTGCACTTCACCGTGAAGATCAATGGATGGAAAAACCCCAACACTCCACCTTGTGCTCCTGTAGGCCGTAAATCAATTAGCTTTTCATCTCTTCCTCTTGATGGATAGCATCAATCCGTCACGTAGCCCTCTTTTTTTTTAAACAACAAATCTCTCGTCAAAGCTTCACGTCGATCACGTAACAGCAGCACCCTTTGCAACAGCACCCTTTGCAACGCACACGCACACCTTGCCTGCCTGGGCCCCGCCTTGGCCATGGCTTGTTTACGCTTGCTGCGGCTGGAAAGTCCGCCAGCCTGCGCGAGTCCGCCCCCTGGCCAATCTGCCCTGCTAGGGTTCCTGCCTGCCAGCCAATCGAGCCGCCTGCTCGTTCCACACGAGCTGCCTGGGTTGCCACCGCACGTACGAGTCGGGCTGCTGCACACTGCATCACGCCTTCCGAAGCACTACGTTTCCTCGATCACCACGCCTCTCGACGAGACCGATTCGATCTGGACTTCCGCCGCCTTCCGTGACTCTTGTTGCTGCTCGTTTCCAATTGCTTCAATTCCGTCGAAAAACACCGATCTCGATTGCATCCGATTGATTTTGTTGACCACACCGCAATCCTCCAACGAATCGGCAGTGACTCGTCTTGACTCCCTTAGCTGTCTATTCGACCAATCTGCTATCGAACACCGAGCGATCAATTCCGTTGCTTACGTTGTTCATACAACTCGCAGTCACGATCACCTTCGACCTTCCTCTAGATCAACGCAGAACCACCTCTTCGTAACCTTGCTCATGATACCACTTGTTAGAATAAATCCGAGGCGTTCCGTCGATCTACTGAGGACCAAGCAATCACACGAGCACGACACCGAGATTTGTTAACGAGGTTCACCATCATGGCTATATCCCCGGGGCATGACTACGGGCGCTCCTCCCCATGACACCGTCTTCAATACCGCACCCCGGCCGCCCGGGCGCCGGCACACGCCGTCGGCTCCCCCGCGTGCCCGTGCTATTATGTTGGCATAGGTTACATCGTGTGTTTACCCCCGATATATATGAGAGGCCTAGGGTACAAGTGTCCTATTAGAACACAACTCCTAACCCTGTCTACACACAGTACGACTCCAGGTCCAACTGTAACCTAACTTGTACAATAATATTCGACACAACTCTAACAGCTTATGCAGGTGACGTGCCGATCAATTAATGCGTGGTTCACCAAACGTTGTAATTCCCTGCTCTGTTTACACTGCAGAAATGATTGCTTACTGTAGCCATTTTGCCCGTCTGTATTCTCTCTTCACTGTATCATACTGTTGCTCGACGGCAGCGTTCGTTACTGCAAAAATATTTGGTAAGTTCAAAATATTGGAAGTCTGCTGCTGCTGCAGGGTGTGCATGCGTCTGAAATCAAGCTTGGTTCACACCTTGTTTATGTTAGTGATCCCCCCCTCCAGCAAATACTCAGTAAACTGGAACTGCGAGTGATATTTGCAGGTCAATTTCTCGGACTATTACTAAGTAAACATTGCTGACGACTAATGAATAAGAGTATAAGACTGTAAGGTTTAGTATCTTTTGCCACTTCTGCTTCAGAGCAACATGACACCATATTCTCATTAATTTGAAGTTTTAAAACATAGAGCAGGTTTTGAGCCCTTGCATTTCAACGGACCTCTTTTACCAATTAACCCTTTTACAATCCTCATGACCACTCAAGCAGATCAGTGTACAAGTTACAACAGCAGAGTATTAGAACTCTAAATCGAACGAAGAACAGATAAACTAACCTAAGTCTCTACACATTTACAGGCTAATACCTCTTTTGCTATTATAGCATTCTTATTAGAGATGTAGGGTGGGTAAAGTGGTACACTTTGCTCGTTGTGCCCAATTTGTTTCTTCGACGTTGGAGATGAGGAAGGAGTCCTAGAAGCTGTTGAGCATCTGCACGAAATGTTAGACAAAAAAGTGTCTGCCAGAACATGTCCGACCGACATTTTAGTCTGTGGATTAAGCCAAGGAGGTGAAGTGCTGAAATCTGCATTTGATCATTTTTGGTTTCAAGACAGTACTTACTGACATAATTTCTATTTCCATTCTTTCTCCACAGGAACTGTAGCCATAGCAAAGTGTTCTCTACCCCAAGACTTTAGGTGGGTGTGTTGTTTTCAGTGGTTCAGCTCCTCTAAGCAAATCATTTGCTGACAGGGTGAAACCTGAAGCAAGAAAGGTAACAACAGCCCAACAACCATGGTTAAACTAAATATATTTCGTAGATGAATCCTCTTGCAAATGTGTTGTCTCTGAATTCTTGAAAACCTACAGACACCGGTTTTATGGTTCCATGGGATGATGGACGAGGTGGTACTGTTTGAAGCTAGGCACGCCGTGTATGCATTTCTCCAAGAGCTTGGCATGGCCTGCGAATTAATGGTGGTACACAAACATGCTCGCAGCCATGGCTGATAAATTTCAAGATTGGAGCTTTGATTTTTTTACCTTGTCTGACCATATTGCTCTTTCTTGTTTTTTGCCCTGAACATGTATGTTTTCAGATTTATCCTACTCTTGGGCACTCACTGGTAGATGAATAGGTATAGTATTTTCGCCAATGGATATTTGATCGTCTAGGAATGTCTCATGCACTAGTAGAAAAAGGGTCTTCTGTCCCAGTTGGTAAGGGCCTTTTGTCCTGATTTTTGAACCGGGACTAAAGGGTCGTTACTAATGCCCTGACTCTTTAGTCCCGGTTCAAACAGGAAGCGGAACATATGGGCCTCCATGTGGCCGGTGCGCCGAGCCCAGACAGGAGGGCCTTTGGTCCCGGTTGGTGGCACCAACCGGGACCAATAGGCATCCACGTGTCAGCATTTTAGGGGCTGAGATTTTTGTTTTTTTTTGGGAGGGGGGGTTGGGGGTTTTGGGAGGTTAATTTAGGTGTTTCATATATTGTGTTAGCTAGCTAATTAATAGAGAGAAGTATCATCTTTTATGTCCGTGCTTGGTCGACGCTACGTACTATATACGTATAAAGAGGACTAGACACGCTAGCTAGCTAGTAAGCAAACGAAGAAAACAGAAGATCGTCATGAACATATATGCATACATAGAGAAGTGATATCGACCACCTCTCCTTCTCCGAGAGATTGGTCGAACAACAAGTTCTCGTATATCTATCCGACACTACCGGCTACATATATACAATAATTATCTCTTACAATATAATCTCCTAATTATATATGAACACAAGATCCACATAGTATTCTCTGTCTTCAGTGATCACGTGGTCAAGGAAGAATGCCGCCAATTCCTCTTGAATTGCTCGCATACGATTTGGTGCTAGGAGTTCATCCCGCATCCGAAAGATCTAATTTGAAGAAGGGGGTCAATATATACGTAAACACTATTCTGATCACGAGATCAGAATAATATTCTGATTACAACATGAACTTCCCGAGTAACGCGCCTGACCTTCCCCGAGTACTAGATTGAACTTCAGCTAAAAGGTGTCCAAATGGGGCTTGCGATATACCGTTGGATAGCTATGGACATCAGTATCATGACCCAAGTTAAAATTTTGGCAAAATGTAAGCGGTTTAAGAGCAGTTTTGAAAACCGTTTTTTCTTCATACAAAAAACGTGAATCGTATTTTCGATCGCAGTTTTAAACCTTTTATCGGAATGAGGCAAATAATATGGCGTTGGAAAGCTGCTGCCAAACCGCTCCTTCCACATGTTGAAAGTTTTCTCTAATTCCCTACGATTAAAGAGTAATTCGGAAAATCGTAAAATTTCGCAAACCGAACAACCGAGTTCGTATTTTCGATGCCATTTCTAAACGGCTAATCCAATTGAGGAAAATAATATGGCGTTGGAAAGCTTATGAAAATGCGCTACTTTTGTATGTTAAAAGTTTTTTCTAATTTTGAAAGGTTTAAAAGTAATTTAGAAAACGGGACAAGTTCCACCGAGTTCGTATTTTCGAGCTAATCTTTTAACCGTACGTCCAAATGCAGCAAATGATATGGCGTTGGAAAGCTTGAAGAAATGCGAAACTTTTTTGTATATATTGTTTCTCCTAATTCATTACGGTTTTATGTCAGTTTTGAAAATGGTTAAAAACGTATTTTTGCCGTAATTTCTACAAACTTTATCGGAATGGGACAAATAATATACCGCTGAAAAGTTACGGAAAATGCGAAACTTTTTAATGTTGATGGTTTTCTCTGAATCCTGACCATTTTCAAGTAATTTCGAAAATGGCGAGATCATTCGTTCTGTCTTTATCGCGAAACAGATTCTTCGAAAATGCACCGCGTGAAGAACCTGAACTTCTCGGCATGTCTACTTGAACTTCACTCTGTTTTTCATGTGTTTTTTTTGCTCGTAGCTCTCCATCCACTGCTCGTAGCTCTCCATCCACTCACCGGAATTGAGCAAGTGATATACCAGTGGAAAGCTGATGTAAACACGCAACTTTCCTGTGTTGATCATTTTTTCATACTCGCGACCATTTTAAAAGTTTTTCATCTGATATTCATTCAGTGTAGTAGGTGAACTTCCTGTTGTTTTTACGTTGAACTTCTGTGACGTATTTTTCATTTGTAATTTTCTCATCCATTCGTCAAGTTTTACACAAATGGTATTTCTTTTGTATAAACCTCTCTCACAATATTTTTAAAAATTTCTCCGACAGAGGACTTGCACTTATATCAACAAACTTTTAGTCTTTGCTTTTTTTATTCTTTTTAATACAAAATGCACACCGTGTAGTACGTGAACTTCTGGCAGTTATCAATCCGATCTTCTCTTGGATACATGAAAATATATGAGTTTTTTTATGAATTTTTAATCTGATTTTCTTAATCCTTTTTTATGAAAATTTGAAGCGCTCTATTTTTAATAGTTGAACTTCTTGTTATTTATTTTTGAACTTCTTGTTTACATTGTTTAATAATGAGGAAAATCTGAGTTTTCTATAAATATCGACCTTCTCCATCTTTTTAATATGGACTTCCTGGTTTTATTTCTTAATCTTTTTATGAAATTTTGAAGCGCTCTATTTTTAAAAGTTGAACTTCTTGTTATTTTATTTTTTGAACTTCTTGTTTCTATTATTTAACAACGAGGAAAATATGGGTTTTCTATAATCATCGAACTTATCTATCATTTTAATATGGACTTCCTGGTTTTATTTCTTTTAATCTTTTTTATGAAATTTTGAAGCGCTCTATGGTTGAACTTCTTGTTATTTATTTTTGAACTTCTTGTTTCCATTCTTTAACAGCGAGGAAAAATCTGAGTTTTCTATAATCATCGAACTTCCCGCTGTTTTCACTTTCAACTTCTACCATGTATTTTTGTTCATAATTTCTCACTCGTTACTCGGAGTTTCACAAATGATAAACCATTAGAAACATGTTTGAAAAGACACAACTTTTTTTAGTACGATCAAACTTCTTTTTGGGACAATATACACCAATTTGTTTTTAACCGTTTATGTTTGAATAAGAATATGATATACCCTTGAAAATTTGTTGAATAGAAGAACATTTCTGTGCCGAGCATTATGTTTCAAATTTATGATGGATTGAGAAAACTGTTTTAAAACACTAGAAACAACTTTTTTGTGTGTATTTGAACAACTAAATACAAAGTGAACCTCCTTTACAAGAATTTTTGAACTTCATGGGCCGAAACACGTGAATTTCTAGCTAAATTCTTTTTAGACTTTGTCTTTTTATTCTTTTTTTCTTATATGAAACACACTCCATGTAGTAGTTGAACCGCTGGTTGTTTCCACTTTGAACTTCTCTTTTGCTTTTTTACCCATAATTTCTAAAACATTAATAGTTTTATTCTCTGGAGAAAAAAATATGGTTTTAGAATCATACAATTTTATTAAAATTTAACTTCTTGCTTTCCTTTTTCCTACAAACAGAAAGAATTTCAGTTTTTCGTATACATCAAAGTACTCCTTTATTCCTTAGTAACAAGGAAACCTAAGATTTTATAAATATCGAACTTCTCTATTTTCGTGATTTGGACTTCTTGGTTTATTTCTTTGTAGTAACGGAAAAATCCTAGTTTTCTAATAAATATTGAACCGGCCCGTTATTTAAATATGAACTTCTCGGGTTTTTTTGTAAGAAACGGTGAAAATCCTTTTATATGAATTTCATACTGCTCTATTTTTAAAAGTTGAACTTCTTGTTTTCATTCTTTAATAAAGAGTAAAATCTGAATTTTGTATAACCATCGATCTGCTCCGTTTTTTAATTTGAACTTCTTGGGTATTTTAACGGATAAAATCTTTTTTATATAAATTTGTGTTGAGATGCTTTGTTTTTTCGTTTGACCTTCTTGGGGTTTGTAATAAACATTGGACTTCTTTGTCTTTTAAATTTGAAACTCTAGGTTTTTCTAGAAACAGGGAAATCCATGTTTTCTTTCTAATTTTTGAAATGATTGATTTTTTAAATTTGAACTTCTTGGTTATTTTAGAAATTAGGAAACTCAATTTTCCAAAGACGGGAAATCCATGAGTTTTTTTGTACAAATTTATGTGTCTCTGTTTTGTTTTCTCATTTTTGTCGAACTCTTCAATTTTATTAAATATGGACTTCGAGAGTTAACTTTATTCTAGGTGAGCGTTTTTTCGTTCTTCCTATAAAAGTATCGTGGTGCTTTGGTTTTTTAATTTAAACTTCTTGGTTATATTTCTAGAAACAAAAAAAATCCAATTTTTTTATTAATATCGAACTACTCTATTAGTTTAATTCAAACTTCTCGGTTTAACAACAAAAATGAAATGCTCTGTTATTCTAATTTCAGCTTCTAGGTTTTTATTTATTTTTGAAAAATGATTTTTTTAATATCAATTTTTTATGAACGTCAAATTACTTTGCTTTTTTATAAAAATGAACTTCTTTCTTTTCCTAAACTTTGAGAGTAAACAATTTCTGGGTGAGGCTTTTTTTATTTTCTTGTTTTTCATGTCGTGTATGTTGTGTGTTATTTTTCTCCTTTTTTGGACTTCCTTTTCTTCTAGTATTTGAACTTACTTGGTGTTTTGTAGTTTTTGAATTGAAACTAACATATCAAAAAATACATTTTTTTTGCATCCATACATACCGTTGAACTTCAGGAAATAATACGGAACAAGAAACTATACAACATGATGTTTTAGACCAATGTTTTTCTGTTGTGTGTGGGTCAACTAAGTCCTCTCTTTTTTGTACACCACATACTTTGAAATATAGAGAACAAAATCACCGAATGCTTTTTGCTATTGCTTAAGCACGTGGGTACTAGCTTGACAAAGTCTGCTATTGCTTACGCACGTGGGTACTAGCTTGACAAATTCTATCAACTAACCGATGTATGTATCAGACCTCGGAGTGAGCTAGCTTTTGCTTGCTACTACGTGCTCGCCCTGCCTCGACCAGAAACAACCGATCAACGAAAAAAAAAACCGAATCCATTTTGTTCAACGTGCGCGCCCCGCCTCAGACCTCGCAGTGAGCTAGCTAGCATTTTGTCTGAACTTTGACGACTGTACACATGTATCTGAAAATCTGCAAGATGTTTCAAACTCAGGTTTCTAAACCGTTACATATTCTTGAACTTATTTGTTTATTATATTTGAACTTCTTTCTTTTCATACATAAAAAGTTGGCAGGGGTGGCGGCGTGCCCGGAGGTTGTGGGGGCGGCGTCGAGCCGGAAGGAGGCATTGGGGGGCACACAGGCATCTCTGCGGCAGGGAGCTGGGCATCGGGGGTAGGTCTGTGTACATGAACTTCTCCAGTGTAAAATCTTCAAATATTTTTACTTTTTTTTCTTTTGTTTGAGGCACAAACACAAAGTAATAAGAGCCAGAGAGCAAGCGAGCTTACTAAGTTACGACGTAATTATCAAACTACACTTTTTGATTGACCTTTCCTCCACACGTACAGCACATTGCTGCAAAGTAGGGATCATCTATTGACCCATCTCTTGCCTTCTAAACTCCTTGTACTGCTGGTAGCGCTCAGGTAGTCCTTCCCTTCACCTGCACAAAACAACATACTAGACTAAACAAACTACATACCGAGAGGAAGTATGGCTGATCCATTACTAGTCTCCATCAGTTCTATAATGGCTCAAATTAAACTATAAAGAAGAAGTAGACAGACAACAACAGCAAAACAGAGGACGGCTTGCAACTGAACCAGACGCAGCATTCACCCAAGGCAACTTACTGAATTCAGAAGTGAAAAGCTCTGAACCAGAAGCTCTACAGAATCTGAAGCACAACGGGGTGGGAAGTAGCCACACAACCTAGGTGGTAGCTAATGGCGCACAAGGGAATCATGGCGCTGGAAGCTCCATGCGGTGGCAGCGCACTGGTGATGGAGGGCGGAGGCTTGCGGCAAGCCAGGCACAGCGCGGGAGTGGAGTGGCGGCAGCGGCCGCTCCATGGATGAGCCTTCCCCGGGAAGGTCAAGGTAGCCCTCTTGAGAAGGTCGATGTGGCCGGAGATGCAGGGGCGGCGGTGCTTGTCTGGTGGTCAGGGACGGCGACGGCCAGCGGCGGCATGTGGGGATGGACCGCCATGGTTGAGGCTATCAACCATGGACGAATGCCTGCACGCGGGTTCCATGGTGACCGGTTGCGCGTTGCCGGCGCACGGTTGACTGCGTCGGTCCAGGCGTTGGAGAGCAGCAGGCCTCTGGCTAGGTGTAGCCTCGTTGGGGAGGGAAGGTCTTGGCGATGGCGGCCATGGGTGCCAGGAGGTGGGCGCGGGTGGCGAGGCAGCAACAGCGACTGGGCACAGAGGCGCGCCGGCGGTGGTACGCAGGCGGAGCCGCCGGGAAGGTAGTGGGTAGAGGGGTGCCGACGGTGGGCGTCGCCGGCGGGTGGATCTGGATGTGACGGATGCTTCAGACGAAGGTCCGGGATGGTGTCGGGGATGAAGGCAGGGGAGACGGGGTGGGGCGGGGCCGGGGGATGGCGCGCGGCGGCAGGGAGGTCCGGGGAGTGGGCGCGACCGCGGTTGCGGGACGGAGATGCAGGGAGTGGGGAGGTTGGGGAAGAATGTCGGGGCCGGGATCGGTTTTCCTTTTTTTTATCGGCTGCTCGCTTCAGGTTTTCAGATCTCGGGAGAACCTCCGTCGCCCCTACATAGTCCGCTGTAATCCAAATAACTATTCTGATTCTGTAATCAGAATAGGGCTACTCTCTCTATATAAATGAATGAAACTCAATACAAATGATGGTAATAAAATAAAATTATGAATATTATTACTTACACACTTCATATTGTTCGTCAGAGTACCTCCGTTCACAGGTCGTGTGGCGGATGGACTCGCAAACGTAGTATCCACAAAAATCATTTCCTTGTTCCTGCCACAACCACTTTACAAGAAATAGAGGTCAATCAAACTGATAAGCAAGCATGCCAAATGGTATTTATGAAACTAGCGCTTGAATCACTAGGAGATGCGCAGAACATGTTATTATAGTACTTACTTTTGGGTGTCTAAATTGCAGCTTCTTCGGCAGTCCCGAAGCTTTTTTGGTGAATTTTCTCCAAACCCTGCCAGATAAAGAAAACAATTACTTGATATCAGGAAATGAACAAAGTTGCTGGTATGGTGGATAATGATCGATTTAACTTACTTCTCGAGCATTTGAGTCATGTCTGCATAGTCCTGGGTATCTTTTCGTCTCGAGTCTAAGACGGTTACTACTCCCTGCTCAAGCTTAATCTCTAGGAGAATATAGTGGAACCTGTGCACGCATGCATAACTCATCAATTACATTACTATAACCTGGACTAATAAGGGAAACCAAATATGCACAAGATAGTAACACTCACTTGAAGTTGTAAGAAAATAGTATTATATCTTTGTTTTCATTTATTATCAACGATCGTAGCAAGTTGGCCTCGGTATCTTCGGCACGATATTTAACCTCATTTGCATCTATGAGATTTGTGTTAATGAACCCAATATCACCGATTTGTCTTTTCTTCAATTCGGCGATCTTCAATCTGCATAATATAGTGAGGATAATTATAAATACATGCAATGAAAGAGCTGACCTATATAGAGAGAATTAATGACAGAAGTAGTACTACTTACAGACAGTAGCAAGTGACCGTTGCTTTATCGAGGGCCTTTTGACTGAAAAACTGGAAGAACTCCTCAAATGGAACATTCAACAGTTCAATTCCAACGAGGTCATGCTCCTCTCTAACTCTCAGCGTCAAAGTATTCCTCCCCCAGACTCTCTGTAGGTTTTCATGTACCAATCATGGAATCTTCGCATCATCGTTGTTAGAGATCTTTCATCTTTGACGAGAGGCTTCCCGTACTCGTATTTGTGTTCCTCCACCTCCAAGAACTCATAATGTACATCGTCGGGCAGGTAATCTCCAAGATTGCTATAACCGGGCACCATCCTCGGATCATTAGTAGGCACCTTGAGCAGGGGGGCACGATTGGTTCGCTTGTTCGCCGAGCTGGGCAATTTTTTTCCCAGCTCGTCTTTCTTTTAACCTTTGATCACTGACAGTACTTCCCGACCGCTCCGCTTGGACAAATGACTTTTCAATAATGCGCTCATAGTTGCCTTTCCGCGGAGACTTTGCTGGTTTTTTCAGGGCAGCCAGAGTGCGCTTCGCTTTCATCGGATCTACCTTCTCCTCTGGAGGTGGATGTTTCTTTGCTTTCACCCCTTCAAAGAAGTTCCTCACTTCGGGTCGCGCGATCTCGGCGTTCTCCTCCGGGGTCCTCTCGTATGGTAACTTCTCTGGAGTCTTTAGAGAAGGACCGAATTCGTATTGCCTCCCGCCTCTGGCTGTACTGCTAGATGCCGGCAGAGCAGACGGAGCGGCTGCGGCTGTTTTCTTTCCTTGCTTATGAGGCGAAGGAGAAGGACTACGATGCGCCGGAGCAGCCGGAGCGGCGGCGGGTCTCTTCCGCCCTTGCTGATGAGGCAGAGAAGGAGGAGGCTGGCTGCTCGGGCGCGCCGGGGCAGGCGGAGAAGGAGGCGGAGTGCCGCCACGCGCCGGAGAAGGAGGCCGAGTGCCCTGATCGTCACTCGTCGGAGGAGGAGGCGGTGGAGGAGGCGGAGTGCCCTGACTCGCTGGAGGAGGAGGAGGAGGCGGAGGCGTCCAGTTCGGAAGGTTGATGAGCTCCTTCCGCCATAGGCATGGAGTCTTCAGAGCAGAACCCAACCGTGTCTCCCCTTCACCGGTAGGGTGGTCAAGCTGGAGGTCCTCAAATCCCTCCGTTATTTCATCCACCATCACCCTAGCATATCCTTCTGGAATCGGCCGGCAGTGAAAAGTTGCGCCGGGTTCAGTAGGAAAAACAGAGCCAATAGCCGCCTTGACCTTCAAATTCATCCATTGCGTCATAAGGTGGCAATTTTGAGACTCCGTGATAGCATCCACGGGATAGCTGGCAGGAGACATCAAGACATGCTCCGGCTGAAGCAGCTTGGTGGAAGCCACGCCGCTTTTCCGCTGAGATGGCGGGGTAGCTTCGGGGGAAGCTTTGGCAGTTCGTTTGCTGTGATTTGCTTCTCGTTCCTCTATCGCTTGTACCCTTGAGTGCAGCTCCTGGAGTTGGGTCTGCTGCACTTTTTTCCTCCTCTCCTGGCATTTGTAACCGCCTGCGTTCGGAAAACCAGCCTTCCACGGAACAGAGCCTGGCGTGCCTCGTGTCCGTCCAGGGTGCTCAGGATTCCCGAGGGCCATTGTGAGCTCATCGTTCTCTCTGTCTGGAACAAACGTCCCTTGTTGCGCTGCATCGATATAGTGCTTTAGCTTCTTGACTGGTATGTTCATTTGCTCGTCCGTCCAAACGCATTTCCCTGATACAGGGTCCACGGTTCCGCCAGCCCCGAAGAACCAAGTCCAGCAACGATCTGGCCAGTTCATTGTCTCTGGTTCGATCCCTTTATCAAGCAGATCATTCTCTGCCTTGGCCCACTTAGGCCGGGCTTTGAGGTAGCCATCTGACCCCGTGCGATGGTGAAGCTTCTTCTTTGCAGTTTTTTCTTGTTTGTCGCCGACATATTCTTACTCTTTTCCGATGTCTTGTAGGCCACAAATGCGGGCCAGTGATCTCTGATCTTCTCATATCTGCCGATGAATTCTGGTGTCTCTTCGTTGTCGACAAACATTTTCAGCTCTTTCTTCCACCTCCTGAATAGCTCTGCCATCTTCTTAAGAGCATGAGACTTGATTAATTGCTCTTTAACTGGCTTCTACAGATCCTCCTCTGGAGGTAGGGTGAAATTTGCCTTCAGCTCAGTCCAAAGATCATCTTTCTGCATATCATTGACATAAGACACCTCAGGGTCTTCGTTCTTAGGCTTACACCATTGCTGGATGCTGATCGGGATCTTGTCCCTAACAAGAACCCTGCACTGAGCAGAAAATGCTTCCTTCGTCCGGATGGGTTCAATCGGCATGCCATCACGTGCAATTTCTGTGATCTCAAACCTTTCATCCGAGCGCAACTTTTTCTTCGGGCCTCGTCTCTTTACCGAAGTTGTGCTCGATCCGGAGGGCTAGAAAAAAGAAGAATTAGACGAGAGTTAATTAATATGTGTACATACCAAAACAATGAATGCATCAATTAGCTATAGTCATCGCAGGCTTAACTAATATATTTACCTGGCCGGACTCTGTTCGGTCACCGGAGCCGTCACCACAGGCTCCTTCTTGCACCATCATTTGGTCACTGGAGCCATCATAATCATGTGTTTCCTCCATTCTTCGATCACCATAGCCTGCTTCTTCTTCACCCTGTTCTGCTTCCAGACCATCATTGTCGTTAAGATACGACATGACATCACCTCCGGCTAAGATTATGCCCCCCAACACCTGTTCTTGTTCCTCGTCTCGTCCGAACTCCATTGTTTCTACAAATATTACAACATGGCAATTATTACACAAACATGACAACATGTGGATATATTAGTGGCAAATGTAGACCTAGCTTATTCCGGGTTTGGGGTGGCCTCGGCAACGCTTCAAGGGTAGGGGCGCGGCGGGAGGGGGTAGGAGACCGACATCGTTTTTTTTCTAGGGTTTGGGTGTCCTCGAGAGTTTTGGTCGAGCGAGAGGGCCGGGGGGGTGCTCTCGTGGTATAAGTTATCACGGTCGAAGTTATCCGGGAGGGGGTAGGTCGAACCCCCCTTGTGTTGAAGTTATCGGGACACGGGGTATATCGACCCCCCCTCGTGTTAAAGTCATCGGGAGGGGGTATATCGACCCCCCACGTGTTGAAGTTATCGGGAGTTTATATCGACACGACATACGTACATGGGAAAATAATATTATCGGGGAGGGGGTATATCGACCCCCCCTCGTGTTGAAGTTATCGGGAGGGGTTTATATCGACAACGACGACATACGTACATGGGAAAATAATATTATCGGGGAGGGGGTATATCGACCCCCCCCACGTGTTGAAGTTATCGGGAGGGGGTATATCGACCCCCCCACGTGTTGAAGTTATCAGGAGGGGTTTATATCGACAACGACGACCCGATAAAACATAAGAAAACGAAGAAGAAATAAAAAGAGGAGAAGAAAGGAATAGAGGAGAAGATCGAAGAAAAAAAAGAAGAAAAAAAAGAGGAGAAGAAGAAAGGAATAGAGGAGAAGAAGAAAAAATAATTTTTTTTTCTATTTTGTTTTCTTCTCCTCTATTCCTTTCTTCTTCTCCTCTATTTTTTCTTCTGTTTTCCTCTTCTTATTTATTTCTCCTCTTCTTCCTCTCCTCTTATTCTTTCTTCCTCTTCTTATTTTCTTTTTTCCTATCCTTCTTTTTCTTCTTCTTCCTTCTTAATATCACTTAGCAACTTTTGCAACGATAGGGAGGTGGTGCTCCCGTGGTCTAAAATCCATCTATGCACGATAGAAAATTCTGAAAAAATACATCTATGATGGCTCGACGTCCTCGCCTCCCTCATGAACAAAAAAAATATGTGAATAAAAAAACATCATGTTCTATGAACAAAAAACATCATATTTCATCCACATCCGTGCATATACATCATATATGTGATCATCTATGAAAAAAAATCATCATATTCTATAACAAATCATTACATATATATATATACACACACACACACACACACACATATATATATGAACAAAACCAATTATGATAACAAGCATATATATCATATATATATATATATAAGCATATATATGAAAAAATGCTAGGGAGGGCACCGGCCGGACCAAGGTGAGGAGGACCGCGGGGTCGGTAGCGAGGATGGCGACGGGGCAGTGGGCGCGCGCTCGGGGTATGGGGCGACGGCGACGAAGGGTGAGGCAGGGCGACGACGACGACGGGGGCGGGCCGGGGCGGCGCTCGTCGGGGCAGGGGCGCGGGCGACGGCGAGGGCGTGGGCAACGGCGAGGGCGCGGGCGCGGGCGACGGCAACGACGGGCACGGGCGACGGCGAAGACGACGGCGGGGGTGGCGGGCGGCGTCGGGGCAGCCTAGCAGCGTCAGCGTCATCGGGGCGGCAACTGCGAGATGAGAGTGAAAATTTCCTAAGTGTGAACTTATATAGCAAAGCCTTTAGTCCCTGTTCGTTGCACCAACCGGGACTAAAGGTGGGCATTAGTCCCGGTTGGTGCCACCGAGACCGGGACCAAAGGCCTTACGCTGGCGCGGTGCGGTGGAAGTTTAGTCCCACCTCGCTAGCTGAGAGAGCTCAGCACTTGTTTATAAGCTGCCTTGCGGCTCAGGTGCTGAGCTCCTCTCTAATATGCAGACAGTACTTGCCTACCCTTGTCACTGCCTTGTTGGGCCTATTGGGCCTACGGGCCTGCATCCTGGCCCATGTACAGATGGGTTTCTAGTTGTATGCAGGCCGTGTGCCCAATAGGTGGCATTTTTATTTTTTCCAGTATTTGTTTTGTTTTTTTGAATTATTTATTTTCTTTTGATTCTTGCTTTATTTTTTATTCTTTTTTCTTTTAGTTTTAGAAAAATTATAAACTTTCTGTTAGTGCCATTAGTTTTCAAATTTGAATAGTTAAAATTTGAATTCTTTGAAATTTATGTGAATCACAAGTTTGTGATTAACTTTACTAGAAAAATAGTTTTTTCCTGTTTTTTTGTTTTGTTTTTTGCATTATTTATTTTCTTTTGTTTTTTTCTTTATTTTTAATTCTTTTTGCTTTTAGGTTAGCAAAATTATAAACTTTCTGTTAGTACCATTAGTTTTAGAAAAATTACAAACTTTCCGTTAGTGCCATTAGTTTTCAAATTTGAATAGTTAAAATTTGAGTTCTTTGAAATTTGTGTGAATCACAAGTTTGTGATTAACTTTACTATAAAAATAGTTTTTTTCTTGTTTTTTGCATTATTTATTTTCTTTTTGTTTTTTGCTTGAATTTTTAATTGTTTTTTCTTTTAGGATAGCAAAATTATAAACTTTCTGTTAGTGCCATTAGTTTTAGAAAAATTATAAACTTTTTGTTAGTGCCATTAGTTTTCAAATTTGAATAGTGAAAATTTGAATTCTTTGAAATTTGTGTGAATCACAAGTTTGTGATTAACTTTACTATAAAAATAGTTTTTTTCCCGTTTTTTGTTTTGTTTTTTGCATTATTTATTTTCTTTTGTTTTTTGCTTTAATTTTTAATTCTTTTTGCTTTTAGGTTAGCAAAATTATAAACTTTCTGTTAGTGCCATTAGTTTTAGAAAAAATTATAAACTTTCTGTTAGTGCCATTAGTTTTCAAATTTGAATAGTTAAAATTTGAATTCTTTGAAATTTATGTGAATCACAAGTTTGTGATTAACTTTACTAGAAAAATAGTTTTTTCCTGTTTTTTTGTTTTGTTTTTTGCATTATTTATTTTCTTTTGTTTTTTTCTTTATTTTTAATTCTTTTTTGCTTTTAGGTTAGCAAAATTATAAACTTTCTGTTAGTGCCATTAGTTTTAGAAAAAATTATAAACTTTCTGTTAGTGCCATTAGTTTTCAAATTTGAATAGTTAAAATTTGAATTCTTTGAAATTTGTGTGAATCACAAGTTTGTGATTAACTTACTCACAAGTTTTTATTTTTATTTATTTTATTAAAGTTTTATTTTAATTATTTTTCTTTTAGGTCACAAAAATTTTAAACTTTCTGTTAGAGCCATTAGTTTTCAAATTTAAGTAGTTAAAATTTGAATTCTTTGAAATCTGTGTGAATCACAAGTTTGTGATTAACTTTACTATAAAAATAGTTTTTTTCTAGTTTTTTGTTTTGTTTTTTGCATTATTTATTTTCTTTTGTTTTTTGCTTTATTTTTTTACGTATTTTTGCTTTTAGGTCAGAAAAATTATAAACTTTCTGTTAGTGCCATTAGTTTTAGAAAAATTATAAACTTTCTGTTAGTGCCATTAGTTTTAGAAAAAATATAAACTTTCTGTTAGTGCCATTAGTTTTCAAATTTATGTAGTTAAAATTTGAATTCTTTGAAATTTGTGTGAATCAAAAGTTTGTGATTATCTTTACTATAAAAATATTTTTTTTCCAGTTTTTTTGTTTTGTTTTTTGCATTATTTATTTTCTTTTGTTTTTTTCTTTATTTTTAAATTCTTTTTGCTTTTAGGTCAGAAAAATTATAAACTTTCTGTTAATGCCATTAGTTTTAGAAAAAATTATAAACTTTCTGTTAGTGCCATTAGTTTTCAAATTTGAATAGTTAAAATTTGAATAATGGTATTACGAGGGCGAACCATAAGACATTAAAGCATTTCAAATGAACTCTGAAAAAGTTGAAAGTTGGCATGGTATCATAATTTCACCCACATAGCATGTGCATGTACAAAACGGACAATGGTATCATACTCGCCTGTTACAAAGTTGGCATGGTATCATCATAATAGTTGCGGGAGAAAGTCTTCACTTTTTCTTCGCTTGTGTCATTTCCTTATTGCACCGTAACCATGGATAATCTTCATCGTTTATTAGGATGCTTGGGTCAGCCTTGACTTTGAAGGGAGGAATTTCATGAAACTTTTCATAATCTTCAGACATGTCTGTCTTGACCTCCACTCCCACGATGTCCCTTTTTCCTGAAAGAACTATGTGGCGCTTTGGCTCATCGTATGATGTATTCGCTTCCTTATCTTTTCTTTTTTCTTGGTTTGGTAGACATGTCCTTCACATAGATAACCTGTGCCACATCATTGGCTAGGACAAACGGTACGTCTGCATACGCAAGATTGTTGAGATCCACTGTTGTCATTCCGTACTGTGGGTCTACCTATACCCCGCCTCCTGACAGATTGACCCATTTGCACTTAAACAAAGGGACCTTAAAATCATGTCCGTAGTCAAGTTCCCATATGTCCACTATGTAACCATAATATGTGTCCTTTCCCCTCTCGGTTGCTGTATCAAAGCGGACACCGCTGTTTTGGTTGGTGCTTGTCGGTGTCAAAACCGGCGGATCTCGGGTAGGGGGTCTCGAACTTTGTGTCTAGGCCGGATGGTAACAGGAGGCAAGGGACACGATGTTTTACCCAGGTTTGGGCCCTCTTGATGGAGGTAAAACCCTATGTCCTGCTTGATTAATATTGATGATATGGGTGTTACAAGAGTAGATCTACCACGAGATCAGAGAGGCTAAACCCTAGAAGGTAGCCTATGGTATGATTGTATGTTATGGTTGTTGTCCTACGGACTAAAACCCTTCGGTTTATATAGACACCGGAGAGGGTTAGTGTTACACAAGGTCGGTTACAAAGGAGGAGATATCCATATACGTATTGCCTAGCTTGCCTTCCACGCCAAGTAGAGTCCCATCCGGACACGAGACGAAGTCTTCAATCTTGTATCTTCATAGTCTAACAGTCCGGCCAATGGAGATAGTCCGGCTGTCCGGAGACCCCCTAATCCAGGACTCCCTCAGTAGCCCCTGAACCATGCTTCAATGACGACAAGTCCGGCGCGTAGTATTGTCTTCGGCATTGCAAGGCGGGTTCCTCTCCAAATTCTGTGTACCTGTCGAAATAATGTCCGGTTTCTTGTGAATGTTTGTACTCCTCAGCTTCCACGCCCAATAATGGCCACTTTCCACGTGTCGAGCGAATGTGGAGAGCCAGGGTGTTTTCATATTTACCCCCTAGCTGTGTGAATGAGCTGCCTATTTAAAAAGACGAGGATTCAGATCCAAATCACACCATCCCCCCTTGGCGAGCCTTCATCGGAGCGCACCCGACAGAGATCCATTCCATCATGGCCGTTCGACGCAGCTCCTCCTCTCGCACCCCTAGCTCCAAACCGGGAGATTGGGAAAGATGTTCCATCCCGCACAGCAAATTGGTGATGCTTCAGTCCAAGGGATATCTTCCCCCAGCGCACCTGGTCCCGGTTCGAGCCGGGCTTGCCACATACAATGGCGGAGAGCAAGCGAAGAGCCGTCTCAATCCCTCCAAGGGAGAGCGGGTATGCCTTGTCCCTTATTTGGTAAGAGGGCTCAGATTCCCAATTCATCCGTTTCTCTAGGGGCTTCTGGAGTTCTACGGCCTCCAGTTGCACAACCTTACGCCTGCCTCCCTACTGCATATCGCGGGATTCGTAGCCCTTTGCGAGTTATTTTAGGGCTGTGAGGCTCATTTCGCTCTATGGAAGAAGCTATTCTGCCTTGTGCCCTGTTCTAAGAAGGGATCAATATATCAAGTGGGCGGAGCCGAAGTGTGGCGTATTGCCGGGACCGGATACCTGTCCGGGACCCCGAAGAAGACGTCCGAAGACTGGCCTTCAGAATGGTTTTATATAGAAGATGTCCCCCTCCCGGACCCTATTTGGATCGGCCTTCCGGAGTTCGACAACGCCCCTTTGAAGAAGCGCCAGAGCTGGCATCCACGGAGCTCCCTGGAGGAAGATGACAGGGACATTCTTTACCTGATGAGTCGGATAAGTTTTTTAGCTCGATCCGGATTGACCATGATCGAGGTCATGGCCACATGCATCATGCGGGGGGTGCGGCCGCTTCAGTATAGAGGCCACCCCATGTGGGATTCAACGGGGAGGATGACGCCACCCGCCAAGGCCGCAAAGGGTTGGTATCAGCTGCCGATCTAATAAAGATCTTATCCACTTTGTACAAGGAAGAAGAGGAGGAATTCCTTCGTGTCAACCCGCAAGGCGGATTTTCTATGTACAATCCTCCGGGATGGGTAAGCGAAGACTTTTTATTGCCCATCCATTTCGTATCCCCGTAGTTAAGTATTTATTCTAGCAATTTTATCGCAGGAGCTGCGCCAAGCAGTAAAGGAGATAAATAGCCCTCCTCGGCAACCCGAGGACCCCGGACGGTCCCTTGACCCTGCCTCCCAGGAGGATCCAGACATATCTGTGGAGCTAATCTATGGGGTATTTTACCAATGAAGTAATGACAACGCCTTGGTGGCCATTACGGCCGATTACCCTGGGCTAGTTCCAGCCTCACAGGTGACTGAGACCGAAGTCCCAGCACGTAAAAAGGGATCCATCCTTGCGCTTTTTGATTGCCATATATCAGCCGTGTTTTGCAGGGGAGGTCCTCAGGGCAGAAGGTCAAGCCTGTGGCAACTAGCCAACAAGGGGCCGCAAGGCCAGGCAGGCTGAAAAGATCTACAGTCCGGATTGAGACACCGGCGCAGCAGTACGGCGCGCCGTCTCTATTGCAAGACATTATTTGCGGAGGCATATTAACGCCCATGCCTTCTTTTCAAGAAAAAGAGAGCTCGCCGGACTATACTCGGAGAGGCTACCAATCGCGCCTCCACAAGCCAGGCTCCAAGGCCGGATTCAGAGGTGGGAACGAATACAAGGCATGCGCCGGGTGCTCCTCCGACAGAGGATGCGGATAAACCGTCCGCCACCCATTCCGAGGTGGAAAGTGCCATGAACCACAGGCGTCGGTGGACTGGTCTTCGTGACGCTTGTTTCTCCCAAGAGGCATTGGATGCTTTCAACTCGGGAGACGCGCACCTCCGTGCCGCTCAAAATGGTCTAGCCAGAGCCGCAGAGCAGTATGTAAAAGACATACAGGTGAGAAAATTTGATGATTATATATATCAGTAGCCCCTAAGACTTGAAACAGTTAGGATAACTGATTTAAGGATCATTTGTTATGCATGTTCTTACAGAAAATAATACTCAACTGTCCCAGGAGCTGGAAGAGTGCAAAGCCCAACTGTAGGCCGCACTAGCCGCAGCGGGGGAGCCCAAAAAACCCCCTCTGGTAACATATCCTTCGAATGATAACTATCGTATTAGAGTGCGGCGTATATGCAGATCTGACGATAAAATTGCAGATGACGCTGGAGTAAATCCGGATAAGCAACAGCTCATACGCCAGCTGAAGGTCGGTGAGAGCGTGCTGACGAGGGTGAGGCAGGAGAAGAATGATCTCCAAGATGCCAACACCAAGCTGGGTGTGGAACTAAAAGATGTTCGTGCCCAACTGTCGGACTCTGTTAAGGAGAATCGGCGGCCTTGACGCGGCATATTAAGTGCTTGAACGAACTTTGAAAAAAGAGTTCGGCGAGGAAGCTGGCTGAGAGAGTTATGTTTGTAGGTATGCTAACAGGTCATCCTGCCGAAGAGATACCTGGTTCGACGGGTGATATTATTCCCGAGCTCTCGCAGTTGCACGAACGAGTTCGGCAGGTGATGCAAGGCGTCGCCCAGGCCTTGTGGCCGTCCGTCTCCATACCTGAAGGCCTTGGAGAGCTTGCAGAAAGGCTGAAGGGAGCATGGCGGTGCTTCCGATTATGGAAGATATCGGCCTGCCGTCAGGGTGCCAGGGGAGCCTGGGCAATGGTGAAGACACGGTACACGAAGGCTGACCCAAACCACATGGCCGAAGTCAGACCTGTGGGGCCTGATGGCAAGGAGATCCCTGTCAGTTTAGTGTATGGCCAAGTAGAATTGGCCTCAAAATATTCCCAACAGGACTGTAGACTAGACAGCCTATTGGATGGCATTGAAGAGGAATTCAACCAGTCAAATTGACTATGTAATTTTAAAGTGACATGTATGATGCCTTCTAGCCGGATTGTAGATCGTTTGTCGTGGCGGACCTTTTCGCTTCAACCTCGGGACTCGACAGTCCGGAGTGTATCCGAATACCCTATCGGTTATGTAAGAACCAGGGCATGCGTGGAGACCAGGCGTAGGGGTAAGAAGCATGCCCTACAGTGCATGTCCGGACTGCGACAAGAAGCGCAGAAAAAACATCTGGGGGAAGATATGGATAATAAATAAAAATCATCTTTTGTTCACCGACCGAATATTCTCTTAAGAACGCTAGCTTTCGGCTTCACCCAGTCTGAGGTACACGTCCGGCTGACCCGGCGGTAATAATCGCAGATGTGCTCCCCTTATGCCCTAGCCGAATTAACGGGAACGTAGGGCATAAATACAAGAGCCAGGCAACCCAGCTTGGCCAAAACTTAAGTCATATCGATGCATATAATGGTGAAAAAAGGTACATGCGGAAGTATAACGCATGTGTTGGGCGTGATGCCCAGGTGAATAATTTAAGCTTCTGTGAAAGAAGCCCCCAGGTGTATAGAGTGCAGCTAGCACATCTATAATGTACAAGTGAGGCACAAGGTGACCCTTGAAGGCCTAGAGAAATAAAAGAAAGAAAGGGAAACAAGATAGATGACGCATATGCAGAAAATGGACAAAGGGAGGGGACTAACATAAAGTCCAGTGCTTGGCGTAGAATCTTCGGAGCCTGGCTGCGTTCCATGGGTTCGTCTCGAGTCGACTAGTCGATGCATCCCGTAGTCAGTACGCTCCGCCGGTCAGAACTTGGTCGATGATGAAGGGACCTTCCCATTTGGGCTCTAGCTTGTTCTGTTTCTTATCCGGCAGCCGGAGAACTAGTTCGCCAACGTTATAAGTTTCGGCCCGTACTTCTCTGCTTTGGTATCTGCGAGCCTGTTGCTGGTAAAATGCGGAACGGGCTTTGGCTACGTCGCGCTCTTCCTCCAAGGTGTCCAGACTGTCCTGCCGATCGAGCTCGGCTTATCTTTCTTCGTACATGCGCACTCGAGGTGAGTCATGAATTATGTCACAGGGCAGGACTGCCTCTGCGCCGTACACCATAAAAACGGTGTGTATCCGGTACTACGATTTGGCGTGGTCCGTAGCCCCAGAGTACGGAGTCGAGCTCCTCTACCCAGTGCGTGTCAGACTCCGTTAAGGAGCGCACTAATCTGGGTTTAATGCCGCTCATTATAAGACCATTTGCTCGTTCGACTTGACCGTTGGTTTGTGGGTGATAGATTGAAGCATAATCGAGCTTGATGCCCATTTTGCTGCACCAGAGTTTTACCTCGTCGGCCGTGAAGTTCGTGCCATTATCAGTGATGATGCTGTGGGGGACGCCGTAACGGTGTACAACCCCAGATATGAAATCTATCACCGGTCCGGATTCGGTTGTTTTAACCGGTTTGGCCTCTATCCATTTGGTGAATTTATCCACCATGACCAATAAGTATTTTTTCTTGTGGGTTCCCCCTTTAAGGGGTCCAACCATGTCAAGCCCCCAGACCGCGAGGGGCCATGTAATGGGGATTGTTCGGAGGGCGGTGGGTGGCATGTGGCTTTGATTTGCAAAGAGCTGGCAACCGGCGCAACGTTGGACCAAGTCCTGTGCGTCTGCCCGGGCCGTTGGCCAATAGAATCCTGTACGGAAGGCCTTGCTTACAAGAGCCTGGGCTGCGGCGTGATGACCGCCGAGTCCGGCATGAATTTTTGCCAAAAGATTCCGCCCTTCCTCTTCGGAGATGCACCGTTGAATGATTCTGGTAGCGCTTTTTTTGTACAATTCTCCCTCGTGGACCATGTAGGCCTTGGATCACCGCACTATGCAGCGTGCCTCATTTTGGTCCTCCGGAAGTTCCTATCTAGTTAAGTAGGCCAGGAATGGTTCTGTCCACGGGGCAACAATGGCCATTATTTCGTGGGCTGATTGTGTTATTTCGGTGGCGGAGCCTCCGATTGTGTCAGAGAGTTCGGTTTGGGGTATTTTGGCTGGGTCTGGACTGTTGTTACCGGTGTCCCCTTCCCATGCTACAGATGGCTTGAAGAGCCATTCCAGAAATATGTTGGGAGGTACCACATCACATTTTGCGCCGATGCGGGCGAGGATATCCACTGCCTGATTGTTTTCCCGAGCCACATGGTGAAATTCGAGCCCCTCGAACCGAGCTGACATTTTTAGGACAGCATTGCGATAAGCTGCCATTTTCGGATCCTTGGCGTCGAAGTCTCCATTTATTTGGGATATCGCGAGGTTCGAATCCCCGCGCACCTCTAGGCGTTGAATGCCCATGGATACTGCCATCCAGAGACCATGTAGAAGGGCCTCATATTCGGCTACGTTGTTGGAGTCCGTATACATTATCTGTAATACGTATTGAACGGTATTCCTGTTGGGGACGTCAAAACGACGCCAGCCCCCAGACCGGCCAACATTTTGGAGCCGTCAAAGTGCATGATCCAGTTTGAATATGTGCCGTACTCTTTAGGGAGTTCGGCTTCCGTCCATTCAGCGACGAAGTCAACCAAAACTTGTGACTTACTAGCTCGCCGTGGCTTGTAAGTTATGTCGAACGGGAGGAGCTCAATGGCCCATTTGGCAATCTGGCCCGTCACGTCGCAGTTGTTTATAATATCGTTAAGTGGTACTTCCGAGGCTACTGTTACCGAACACTCTTGAAAGTAGTGTCGCAGCTTCCGGGATGCCATAAATACTGCGTACGCTATCTTTTGATAATGCGGGTACCGTGATTTGCATGGAGTAAGGACAATGGACACATAGTAAACCTGCTTTTGAAGGGGGAATTTGTGTCCGTCCACTTCTCGCTCGACGACGAGCACTGCGCTTACTACTTGATGAGTTGCCGCAATGTATAATAGCATTGGTTCACCAATGTTTGGCGCGACCAGGACTGGGTTTGTTGCCAATATGGCTTTTATTTTGTTGAGTCCGGCCATGGTGGCGTCCGTCCACTCGAAGTGTTCGGTGCGCCGGAGGAGGTGATAAAGGGGTAATGCCTTTTCTCCCAAGTGGGAGATAAAGCGGCTTAGAGCCGCCACACATCCAGTAAATTTTTGTATTTGTTTGAGGTCTGTTGGGGTAGCCAACTGTGACAACGCTCGGATTTTGGCCGGATTAGCTTCGATGCCTCTACTGGAGACGATGAATCCCAAGAGCTTTCCGGCTGGTACGCCGAAAACGCATTTTTCCGGATTGAGCTTGATGTCATATGTTCGGAGGTTGTCGAATGTAACCCTCAAGTCGTCTACTAGAGTTTCGGCATGCTTGGTTTTAACGACCATGTCATCCATGTATGCCTCCACTGTTTTGCCAATCTGGTTTGCCAGACATGTCTGAATCATGCGCTGATATGTTGCGCCGGCATTTTTTAGCCCGAAGGGCATTGTGTTGAAGCAGAATGGGCCGTATGGTGTGATGAATGCTATTGCGGCTTGGTCTGGCTCTGCCATTTTGATTTGATGGTAGCCGGAGTATGCATCGAGGAAACACAGCGAATCGTGTCCTGCGGTAGCATCGATGATTTGATCGATGCGGGGGAGGGGGAAGGGATCCTTTGGGCAGGCCTTGTTAAGGTCCTTAAAATCGACACACAAGCGCCAAGATTTGTCCTTCTTTGGTACCATCACCAGGTTTGCTAGCTAGTCCGGATGTTTTATGTCTCTGATGAATCCGGCCTCCAATAGCTTGGCTAGTTCCTCTCCCATGGCTTATCTTTTAGGCTCGGTGAAACGTCGAAGAGCCTGCTTGACTGGCTTGAATCCTTTTAGGATATTTAGGCTGTGTTAGGCCAGCCTGCGTGGGATTCTTGGCATGTCTGAAGGGTGCCAGGCAAAAATGTCCCAGTTCTCGCATAGGAACTCTCGCAGTGCGGCGTCGACATTAGGGTTTAATTGTGCCCCGATGGAAGCTGTTTTTGTAGGGTCTGTTGGATGGACTTGGAATTTGACTATTTCGTCTGCCGACTTAAAGGAGGTGTACTTGGATCTTTTATCGAGTATCACGTCGTCCCTGTTCACCGTGGAGCGCAGCGCAGTTAGTTCTTCGACCGCTAGGGCCTCGAATATTGCCTCAAGGGCCAGTGCAGCTGTCTAATTTTCGGCGCGGAGTGCTATGTCCGGATCACTAAAAAGAGTGATGAGTCCGTTGGGCCCGGGCATTTTGAGCTTCATGTACCCGTAATGGGGTATGGCTTGGAAGATTGTAAATGCCTCCCGCCCTAATAGAGCGTGGTATCCGCTGCTGAACGGGGCCACTTGGAATGTAATTTCTTCGGACCTGTAATTATCTGACGTGCCGAATACCACGTCTAGTGTGATTTTTCTAGCACAGCGTGCGTCCCGACCGGGGATGATTCCTCTAAAGGTTGTGCTGCTTTGCTCAATGCGGCTCCAGTCTATTTCCATCTTTTGAAGAGTTTCCTCATAGATAAGGTTTAATCCGCTGCCGCCATCCATGAGTACCTTGGTGAGTCGAAAGCCGTCCACGATTGGACTGAGGAGCAGTGCGGCTGGTGCTCGGGCTGTTTGGAATTTGGGTTCATCACTGGCGGTGAAGGTAATAGCCGTGTCACTCCAAGGATTTGTTTCTGCTACGTGGCAGATTTCGGCTATGCTGCGGAGTGTTCGCTTGCGTCTATTATTTGACGCGAAGGTCTCAAAGACCGTTAACACCGCATTGTTGTCCACGGGATGGTGCTCTGTGGTTTTTGGGAGGAGTAGATCCTCACCACTTTTGGCCACCTGCCGGAGTATCCAACATGCTCTAAGGCGGTGCGTTGGTATTGCATCCGCTGTACTATGAATTTTGCAGGGTCCGTTGAGCCATCCCTCCAGTATGGTTCCTTGCCCCATAGAGGGCTTTTGCTTTTTGGTAGTTAACCCAGGTGAATTGTGATAATGCACCATTTTATTTCGGACTGGGTTTGTATTCAGGGCCGGATTATCCCAAAATTTTATTTCGGTTTTCCAGGCGCTTTCCATCGCACAGTACTTTCATACTATGGACACCAAGTCGGCAAAGCGTGTAATTTCGCAACGACTTATGGCGTTGAGGATTCCCTTGTCCGTGCAATTATTGCAGAAGAATGAAATTGCGTCTTCCTCGCGGCAGTCCTTTATCCTGTTCATGATCAGGAGGAATCTGGCCCAGTAATGGTGTACTGTTTCTTCGGGCTCTTGCCTAATTTGGGATAGATCGCGTATGTTTGGGTGGGTGGGTGGAATTGAATCCGAATCCTTACCCAATCTGAGACTCAGGGGCCAAGGAGTTTCCGAACTCGAAGGTTTGGAGTCTTGGATGTTTTTCGATGAATCTAGCCCGCTGCCTGATTCTAGGTTCAGGTCTTGCTTGACGTCCTCCCTTCCGTGGGTATCCGGCTTGGAGGGATCGGGAATCTGGACATAGCTAGTCCTTAAGATAGATGAAGGGTTGCCGCATTGTTGCTCCACCACTGCAATGTGATGGGTGACCTGGGGAGAGTTGATATCTCTCAGATCAGGTTTAGGCCAAATCTGATCGTAGTCTGTAGTGACTCCCAGGGCGGCGATGCGATCCAAGAGCTCGTTCTGGGAAGAGAGCTCCATTGGATCTAACTGCTTGGCGAGTTCCGAGTTGACGTGAAGATTGTTTTGATGACCCGAGAAGTCATCGTCGGTGCAGCGGCCAAACGGGCGGTCATAAGAAAACCACCTAGTCGGAGAGTTTGGTCGATAGCCAAAGCTCCCTCAGTGATAGTGCCGTCTTTGAAGACGGGATGAGACATCCTTCTTGGTGGTGACGACACAACAGAACTCTCAATGAAAGCACCAATGTCGGTGTCAAAACCGGCGGATCTCGGGTAGGGGGTCCCGAACTGTGCGTCTAGGCCAGATGGTAACAGGAGGCAAGGGACACGAAGTTTTACCCAGGTTCGGGCCCTCTTGATGGAGGGAAAACCCTACATCCTGCTTGATTAATATTGATGATATGGGTGTTACAAGAGTAGATCTACCACGAGATCAGAGAGGCTAAACCCGAGAAGGTAGCCTATGGTATGATTGTATGTTATGGTTGTTGTCCTACGGATTAAAACCCTTCGGTTTATAGAGACACCAGAGAGGGTTAGGGTTACACAAGGTCGGTTACAAAGGAGGAGATATCCATATACGTATTGCCTAGCTTGCCTTCCATGCCAAGTAGAGTCCCATCCGGACACGAGACGAAGTCTTCAATCTTGTATCTTCATAGTCTAACAGTCCGGCCAATGGAGATAGTCCGGCTGTCCGGAGACCCCCTAATCCAGGACTCCCTCAGTGCTCTTTTGATCTTGGGAGATCGTGTAAAATGTATTCCCATTTATCTCGTATCCTTTGTAAGTCAATACAGTCAAAGATGGTCCCCTGGACAATAAGTACAGCTCATCACAAACAGTGTTGTCACCTCTGAGATGTGTTTCCAACCAACTGCTGAAAGTCCTGATGTGTTCACATGTAATCCAGTCATTTGCACTGCTCCGGGTGTTTGGAGCGCAGACTGTTCTTGTGTTCATCGACATACGGGGTCACCAAGGTAGAGTTCTGTAGAACTGTGTAGTGTGCTTGAGACCAAGAATATCCGTCCCTGCATATTATTGAGGCCCCTCCCAGCGTGCCTTTTCCAGTCAGTCTCCCCTCATACCGCGATTTAGGGAGACCTATCTTCTTAAGGCCAGGAATGAAGTCAACACAAAACCCAATGACATCCTCTGTTTGATGGCCCATGGAGATGCTTCCTTCTGGCCTAGCGCGGTTATGGACATATTTCTGTAGGACTCCCATGAACCTCTCAAAGGGGAACATATTGTGTAGAAATACGGGCCCCAGAATGACAATCTCGTCGACTAGATGAACTAGGACGTGCGTCATGATATTAAGGAAGGATGGTGGGAACACCAACTCGAAACTGACAAGACATTGCGCCACATCACTCCTTAGCCTTGGTACGATTTCTGGATCAATCACCTTCTGAGAGATTGCATTGAGGAATGCACATAGCTTCATAATGGCTAATCAGACGTTTTCCGGTAGAAGCCCCCTCAATGCAACCGGAAGCAATTGCGTCATAATCACATGGCAGTCATGAGACTTTAGGTTCTGGAACTTTTTCTCTGGCATATTTATTATTCCCTTTATATTCGACAAGAAGCCAGTCGTGACCTTCATACTGAGCAGGCATTCAAAGGATTTCTTTCTCTTCTTTCGTAAGAGCGTAGCTGGCAGGACCTTCATACTGCTTCGGAGGCATGCCGTCTTTTTCGTGCAAACGTTGCAGGTCCTCCCGTGCCTCAGGTGTATCTTTTGTCTTCCCATACATGCCCAAGAAGCCTAGCAGGTTCACACAAAGGTTCTTCGTCACGTGCATCACGTCGATTTAAGAGCGGACCTCTAGGTCTTTCTAGTAGGGCAGGTCCCAAAATGTAGATTTATTCTTCCACATGTGTGCGTGTCCCTCAGCGTCATTCGGAACAGCTAGTCCACCGGGACCCTTTCCAAAGATTACATGTAAATCATTGACCATAGCAAGTACGTGATCACCGGTACACATGGCGGGCTTCTTCCAGTGATCTGCCTCGCCTTTGAAATGCTTGCCTTTCTTTCGACATTGATGGTTGGTCGGAAGAAATCGACGATGGCCCAGGTGCACATCCTTCCTGTATTTGTCCAGGTATATACTTTCAGTTTCTTCTAAACAATGCATGCATGCGTGGTATCCCTTGTTTGTCTGTCCTGAAAGGTTACTGAGAGCGGGCCAATCGTTGATGGTTACAAATAGCAACACGTGCAGGTTAAATTCCTCCTGTTTGTGCTCATCCCACGTACGTACACCGTTTCCATTCCATAGCTATAAAGGTTCTTCAACTAATGGCCCTAGGAACACATCAATGTCGTTGCCTGGTTGCTTAGGGCCTTGGATGAGAATTGGCATCATAATGAACTTCTGCTTCATGCACATCCAAGGAGGAAGGTTATACATACATAGAGTGTAGCGACCCGACCCGAATGGATCAAGTCTACTGTGCTCCGGTGTCATCCCTGGATCAGTAATGCTGACACCACACAGTACTTCGAAGGATTTATAGCAGAGTTGCAATAACACACTTATTACATCGGTGTCTCAAAGAGAACTTATTACAATAAATATGGCTTAAGGCCATCTAATAACGATAACAGCGGAAGACTCGGAAGATAAATGGGTCCATCAACTCCAACGACATCACTGAGTATAGAACCATGACCTAAAAGCACCTTACTCGTCGTCTGAAAAGTATGCAACATGAAAGTTGCAGCCCGAAAACGGGTCAGCACATGGAATATGCTGGCAATGTAACACATAGAGAGTAATGGAATGAAACAAGCTATACTATATGCATATATGGCTGGTGGAAAGCTCTATGGTTACAGTTTTGCGTAAAGCCAGTTTTTCCCTACTGCAAAGGAATAAATTTATTTAACTATCATGGTAGTTGTTAAACATCGAGAATGGTTGACAGCATTCCGATCCCAATTAAGTGAACAATTAAAACCCATCAATATTAATTAGAGTAACATGTTGAGATTCACACGATATTCAAGTACTAGATACTCAAGTTGTCCATAACCGGGGACACGGCTAATCATGATTAGTTTGTTACACTCTGCAGAGGTTTGCGCACTTTTCCCCACAAGACTCGATCGCCTCCGTTTGGTTTCTCGCACTACATGGTGTTTGAGAAGACGGATGACCGAGACACAGTCTTTCAGAAGCACTAGCACCTTACGTTCGGGTAGACCGGTACACCTACTTTCCCCTACATCTGCTAGTCTACCCTGTAAGAGTTCGCACGACTTAGTCAACTATGCCAGAGCCCATAATGGCTTGTGGCTGCACACGGAAGTTACTAGCATGAATGATCTTATGATCCCTTTGAGCCTGGGTGGCGGTCCGAAAAAAAATAGGCAAGTCTTGATAGACATCAGGTGGCTCAATCCACCCAGATGTGTGTTTAAGTTGCCACCTTAGATAAACCATTAAATTATCAATCTCACATCTGTCATGGATATCACTCACCCAATCCACGTCTACTAGCATAGCATGGCATAATAAGCAAACGTAGAAGTAACTCCCAAAGGTTTCATAATAATACAGGTAATAGGTACTACCTCATCTACTTCCCATCCCACAATTTAATTAGATCCTAATCATGCAATGTGAGAGGATTGATCTAATGCAATAAAACATGAGTTGTAGAAAAGGTATGATCAAAGTGTTACTTGCCTTGCTGATGATCCGCGAGTCCTAGGGATTCGAAGTAACAAGCGGCGTAATCCGGGTAGTCTATCGCAGACAAACAACAAGCACACAATAAGTACTCATCTAATGCATAGGTAAAAATCGAACAAGAGAACGAACCAGAAAGTTCAACTTAAGAACTCCGGTTGCAAAGAAAGAAAGAACCGAACAAACGACGGAAAACAAACGGCGGAAGAAAACAACTCGGTTCTAGCAAGTTGAAACTAGGTCAAGTTTTATTGTGGCAAAAACTGGTTCAAGTTGATTAGTCGGAACGGCGGTTTCAAAACGAAACTCCAGGCGCTTGAATCACCTGATTCCGATAAACGAGCGGGAAGAAAGACTAGAACGAAGATCGGATCTGAGATCACGATCGGAAAAGACGTGGAATAAATCCGACGAGAAAGAAAACGAAGAACGGATAAACGAACAGGCGTCGTTAACCGGGAATAATCGGTGATCACGTTCGTTGAGACGAACGGTCCAAAAGAAGAACGAAAACTGATCTAGGGTTTTCGGAAAAGAAACCGAAAAGAAACGGAAAACCGATCTAGGGTTTCGGAAAAAAAACCGAAACAAAACACCGGAGAGAAAAACCGGAAAAGAAAAGAAAAGAATCGGAACGGTTTCTAGAAGAAAACCGAACCGAGGACAACAAGAGGCAGCGCGGCTACCTTGGGAGGCGGCGGCGGCTTAGGCGGGCGGCGGCGGCTACTTAAGGCGGCGGCGGCGCGGCTAAGGCGGCGGCGGCTTGGGGCTGCGCGCTGCTGCTTGCTTCGGCTTGGGGGTTTGGGATTGGTGTGGGAAGAGGGGGGGGTGTAGATGTATATATACTAGGAGGGGGGGTAAACTTGGGGTAGGGGCAAGAAATAGAAGAGGAAACAAGGAAAGAGGGGGGGCTAGCCTAGAGTCCAAGCCGGACTCGGCCTTGGGGGCGGCGGTGGCTGGCTGCGCCTGGCGCTGGCGCGCGCGCAGGGCTGGGGCGGCTGGCCTTTGGCCCGGCCGGCTGGGCCTGGCCTAGGCGGGGCGCTGCTCCTTTTTTTTCAAATCGGTTACGCGCGCAGAAAAACAAAAGAAAAACTATCTAAACGAACTCCGAAAAATCTAAAGTAAATTTTCCCTGACTCCTAAAAATGAGTCGAACAAAATGAACTTTACTCCGGACCTAGAATGCAATTTTTGAAAACGCGCATTTTTCCCTATCCAAATAAAATGCAAACAAACACCGGAAAACAAAATTTGATCTATTTATTAAATCTTCATTTTTCCTAAATTTGGGAAAGTCATATTATTCCCTCTCTTATATTTTTGATATTGGAAAAAATAATTGAAGATGAAATAAATAAATCAAATGATCCTCTTTTCAAATTCGAGAAAACTCTCAAATATGAAAATAACGAAATCTCCAACTCTCTCCGAGGGTCCTTGAGTTGCGTGAAATTTCTAGGATCAACCAAAATGCAAGAAAATATGATATGCATGATGATCTAGTGTATAACATTCCAAATTGCAAATTTGGGATGTTACAAACCTACCCCCCTTAAGATGAATCTCGCCCTCGAGATTCGGGTTGGCTAGAAAATAGGTGAGGGTGGTCCTTGAGCAAATCTTCTTCTCTCTCCCAGGTGGCTTCATCCTCTGAATGGTGGTTCCACTGAACTTTGCAAAACTTGATAACCGTGCTGCGAGTGACTCTACTGGCAGAATCGAGAATCTTAACTGGCTTCTCCTCATAGGTTAGGTCATCCTTCAACTGAATCGCTTCAAGCGGTACTGTATCTCTTAGCGGTATCTCCGCCATCTCGGCGTGACATTTCTTCAGCTGAGAAACATGGAATACATCATGAACTCCTGACAGTCCTTCTGGTAATTCCAACTTATAAGCGACTTCTCCCATACGTTGCAAGATCTTATACGGTCCAACAAAACGCGGTGCTAACTTTCCCTTGACTCCAAAGCGCTTAACTCCTCGAAGTGGGGATACTCGAAGATAAACTCTGTCTCCAGTTTTGTAAACTGTCTCCTTGCATTTTGAATCTACGTAGCTCTTCTGCCTGGACTGGGCTACCTTGAGCCTATCGCGAATCAAGTTAACTTTCCGTTCAGACTCCTTAATCAAATCTGGTCCAAAGAATTGATGGTCTCCAACTTCGTCCCATGACAACGGTGTCCTGCACCTCCTTCCGTATAAAGCTTCGAAAGGTGCCATCTTCAAACTGGTTTGGTAACTGTTGTTATAAGAAAACTCCGCATACGGCAAGTTATCGTCCCAGCTAGATCCATAATCTAGCGCACAAGCTCTCAGCATATCTTCCAAAATCTGATTGACTCTCTCAGTCTGTCCATCCGTCTGTGGGTGAAAAGCTATGCTGAACTCTAGTCTGGTTCCTAAAGTTTCATGCAACTGATTCCAAAACTTTGAAGTGAATTGGGTTCCTCTATCTGATACAATACTCCTCGGAACTCCATGAAAACAAATGATTCTAGTCATGTAGATCTTCGCCAACTTAGCACTGGTGTAAGTGGTCTTAACTGGAATGAAATGTGCTACCTTCGTCAAACGATCAACTACTACCCATATCGAGTCATAACCTGCTTTCGTCCTGGGTAGTCCTGTGATAAAATCCATGCCTATCTTATCCCACTTCCATTCGGGTATCGGCAATGGTTGTAACAATCCATGCTGGCTTCTGATGCTCTGCCTTTACTGTCTGACGTACGTCACAAACTGCTACATATGGTGCAATATCCTTCTTCATTCCGGTCCACCAGAATGTTTCCTTCAAATCCAAATACATCTTGGTATTCCCGGGGTGAATCGAATACGGTGAATCATGTGCCTCTTGCAGAATCAACTTCCTGATCTCTGGGTCATTTGGCACATAAACACGGTCCTCAAACCATAGGGTATCGTGCTCATCCTCACGAAATCCCTTTCCTTTACCTTCGCTCAATCTCTCTTTTATAGAAGCAATCTCCTTGTCAGATTTCTGAGCCTCTTTGATTTTATCCCTTAATGTTGACTGAATCTCCAATGCTGCTACATAGCCTTTCGGAACTATTTCTAAACATAGCTCACGAAGGTTTTCTGCTAGCTCCTTGGGTACTTCTCCCGTCATTAGCGTATTGACATGGCTCTTACGGCTCAATGCGTCAGCTACTACATTAGCTTTTCCGGGATGGTAATGCAATCTCATGTCATAATCCTTGATGAGCTCCAACCATCTCCTTTGTGTGAGGTTCAACTCCTTCTGCGTGAAAATATACTTCAAACTCTTGTGATCCGTGTACACCTCACAATGATTTCCAATGAGGAAATGTCTCCACGTCTTCAATGCATGCACTATGGCTGCTAACTCCAAATCATGCGTGGCATAATTCAACTCATGAGGCTTCAGTTGCCGTGAAGCATACGAAACAACTCTTCCTTCCTGCATAAGCACTGCTCCAAGTCCTCGACGTGAAGCGTCGCAATACACCTCATAATCCTTGGTCTGATCTGGCAAAATCAATACTGGTGAGGTAACCAAGCGTTTCTTCAGCTCCTGGAAACTAGCCTCACACTCCTCAGTCCATTTGAACTTAGTATCCTTCTTCAACAATTCAGTGATAGGCTTTGCAATCTTTGAAAAGTTCTCAATAAATCTCCGGTAGTATCCTGCGAGTCCAAGAAAACTCCGGATCTCTCCAACTGTCGTTGGTGCTTCCCATTCGGTTACGGTCTCAACCTTTGTGGGGTCAACTGCTATACCTTCTCCGGATATAACGTGTCCGAGGAATCCAACTTCCTTCAACCAAAACTCACATTTGCTGAATTTGGCATATAACTGATGTTCTCTGAGCTTCTCCAAAACCAAACGCAAATGTTCCTTATGCTCCTCTTCATTCTTTGAATAAACCAGGATGTCATCAATGAACACTATGACGAACTTATCCAAAAACTCCATAAACACTTTGTTCATCAGGTTCATAAAATAGGCAGGTGTGTCAGTCAATCCAAATGACATAACGGTGTACTCATACAGTCCATATCTTGTGGTGAATGCTGTCTTAGGTATGTCCTGCTCTCGAATCTTCAACTGATGGTACCCTGATCGTAAATCGATCTTGGAAAACACTTTAGCTCCTTGCAACCGATCAAACAGATCATTAATCATTGGCAGTGGGTACTTGTTCTTGATGGTTACTTCATTCAATCCTCGATAATCAACAACCATCCTTAATGATCCATCCTTCTTTTCCACTAGAAGTACGGGTGATCCCCAAGGCGAAGAACTTGGGCGAATGTAACCTTTATCCAATAACTCCTTAATCTGATTCTTAATTTCTACCAAATCCTTTGCTGGCATCCGGTATGGTCTCTTTGATATAGGGCCTGTACCTGGCAATAACTCAATCAAAAACTCAATGTCTCTATCCGGTGGCATGCCTGGCAATTCCTCAGGAAATACATCAGGAAAATCCTTTACCACTGGTACTTCCTCCTGCACAACTCCTGTTAGGCAGTTTACTTGTGTCCTGTTTGGCACATGCCGGGATACAGACTTGATCCTTCTTCCTTCTGGTGTGGTAAGCGAAATTGTCTTACTGGCGCAATCGATGTTTCCTCCATACATCGACAGCCAATCCATACCAAGAATCACATCCAGACTATGGGACTCCAGAATAATTAAATCCGTTGGGAAAACATGCCTTCCTATACTTAATGGCACTTGGAAACATCCTTGTCTGGCCATGTGCTCTGCTCCTGGCGAGCTTACTAGCATAGGCGTTTTAAGAATCCTAGTGGGCAGGCTATACTTTTCCACAAATCCCCTTGATATGTATGAATGCAATGCACCAGTATCAAAAAGAATGAGTGCGGTAAATGACTTAACCAAGAACTTACCGATTACTGCATCAGGTTGATCTTCAACCTCCTCCACATTAACGTGGTTCACCTGTCCCCTATTGAAAGGGTTCGGCTTCTTCCCAGAGCTTCCATTGCCATTTCCATTCTGGCCTTCAGGACATTCATTGGCATAATGTCCGGTCTTGGAACACTTGAAACAAGTGACTTGACTCAAATCTCTCTTGGTTGGGGTTGATGGGGTGGTACGGTTCTGGTCGTTGCTTCCTCCATTCCCATTACCATTCTTGTGGCCATTATGGTTGTGCGAGCTACCACCTCCATGGGTATGCTGAAACTGAAATCCCGGTTTAGGGGCAAAACGGGGCTTCTGCTGGGCTCCAGAGTTATACTTCCCCTGTCCATACTTCCTCTTGCGGTTCTCAATCTGCTGTTGCTTTCCTTCAATCATGATGGCACGATCTACCAACTCCTGGTAGTTGTTAAAACTTGCTACTATCAACTGCATGCTTAGTTCATCATTCAGTCCTTCCAGAAACTTCTCCTGCTTAGCTGCATCCGTAGCAACGTCATCTGGGGCATAACGTGCTAACTTGCTGAAGTCGTTAACGTACTGGCCAACTGTCCTTCCTCCTTGGCGTAAGTTGCGAAACTCACGCTTCTTCATGGCCATAGCTCCTGCTGAAACATGGGCAGTGCGGAAAGCTTGCTGAAACTGATCCCATGTGACAGTGTCAACTGGGTAAGTGGCTGTGAAATTCTCCCACCATGCTGCCGCGGGTCCGTCAAGCTGATGAGCGGCAAACTTCACTTTCTCACCATCCGTGCATCCTGCAGTGGTCAACTCCCTTCCTATCTTGCGGAGCCAATCGTCTGCTACTATTGGCTCGGTGCTACTGGAAAACACCAGTGGGTTCAGCCTAAGGAAACGGGCTAAGTGGTCAACAGGTGGTGGTGGGTTATTGTTGTTGTTGTTGTTGTTGTTGTTGTTCTGCTGGTTCTGAACTAACATCTGCATCAATTGATTCTGCTGCTGGATCAACTGAGTGAGTTCCGGTGGGAATCCATTGTCACGTCTCGGAGGCATCTGAGGGTTTAGAAAAGACGAGAATTAAGAATAGAGTGAGGTCTAAAGGGAAAACACTACCCCAATGCACATGAGCAAATGCACACAAAATCACTTCATTCAATCAAACAAGGGCTTACATTCGGTCTAAAACTATCGCAAAAGTGCTCGACTATAATGTTTACAGGGGGGAATGCTACTACTATCTGGTGGTCATCTAGAAATTTGAACCGGTGGAAGATTCCATGATATCTGCTCCAGCTTCGTCTTCAAAGTCGGGTTCACTTGGGTCCGAATCGGTGTCGTCGATGATGATGTAGTTGTCTGGACAGGCGACGTACTCGTCTTCCTCCTTGGATGCTAACTTCCTCTTGAGTTCTTCAATCTCCTGCTTAAGATCGCCATTGTGCCTTGCTAGAGCTACGATCTCGTCCATGTAGTCCTTGCGTGTAGACTTTAGTTCTCCTTCTAGCTCGATGATCCTTGCCTTCGCATTTTTCAACTCTATCATATCATTACACATCTGGTTCTCGTGGCGTCGAATGTGCTGATTTAACTCCTGGATAAAAGATGCAATGGATCTATCCTTCTTGGTGCTGACTAACTCCCAATGTTCATCTCGGCGTCCGCAAATCTGGTAGATAGTGTCCTTGAGGTCCTCTTGATAAACTTCTCCAATGCGTCCTATGGTGATATGAGCTGCCATGCTCCTTCCCAGACTCCATGTTGGTGCATTAAAAACACTATCTATGGGCTTCGTGATTGGCGCGAATGTCCTTCCCGAAACGTGAGCTTGAATCTTCCAGCGCTCCTCTTCAGGCAGAGTGGCATTGAAGGTTCCCGTGAAGCTTGGTAATCCAATGTTCAGGTACTTGGTGACTTCCTTCAAGTGAAATCCAAAAGGTGTGCCTTCATCCGGTTGGGCGTACATAATCTTCGTGTTCGTCATCCTAAAAGAGTAGAAAAGATGAGGAGTTAGAAAATGAGGAGAGAATGGTGATCTATGGCTTTAACTTAGTGGTCGTGTCCTACAGTCAGCGTGTGCTCTGATACCATCTCTGTAGCGACCCGACCCGAATGGATCAAGTCTACTGTGCTCCGGTGTCATCCCTGGATCAGTAATGCTGACACCACACAGTACTTCGAAGGATTTATAGCAGAGTTGTAATCACACACTTATTACATCGGTGTCTCAAAGAGAACTTATTACAATAAATATGGCTTAAGGCCATCTAATAACGATAACAGCGGAAGACTCAGAAGATAAATGGGTCCATCAACTCCAACGGCATCACTGAGTATAGAACCACGACCTAAAAGCACCTTACTCGTCGTCTAAAAAGTCTGCAACATGAAAGTTGCAGCCCGAAAATGGGTCAACACATGGAATATGCTGGCAATGTAACACATAGAGAGTAATGGAATGAAACAGCTATACTATATGCATATATGGCTGGTGGAAAGCTCTATGGTTACAGTTTTGCGTAAAGCCAGTTTTTCCCTACTGCAAAGGAATAAATTTATTTAACTATCATGGTAGTTGTTAAACATCGAGAATGGTTGACAGCATTCCGATCCCAATTAAGTGAACAATTAAAACCCATCAATATTAATTAGAGTAACATTTTGAGATTCACACGATATTCAAGTACTAGATACTCAAGTTGTCCATAACCGGGGACACGGCTAATCATGATTAGTTTGTTACACTCTGCAGAGGTTTGCGCACTTTTCCCCACAAGACTCGATCGCCTCCATTTGGTTTCTCGCACTACATGGTGTTTGAGAAGACGGATGACCGAGACACAGTCTTTCAAAAGGACTAGCACCTTACGTTCGGGTAGACCGGTACACCTACTTTCCCCTACATCTGCTAGTCTACCCTGTAAGAGTTCGCACGACTTAGTCAACTATGCCAGAGCCCATAATGGCTTGTGGCTGCACACGGAAGTTACTAGCATGAATGATCTTATGATCCCTTTGAGCCTGGGTGGCGGTCCGAAAAAAAACAGGCAAGTCCTGATAGACATCAGGTGGCTCAATCCACCCAGATGTGTGTTTAAGTTGCCACCTTAGAAAAACCATTAAATTATCAATCTCACAGCTATCATGGATATCACTCACCCAATCCACGTCTACTAGCATAGCATGGCATAATAAGCAAAGGTAGAAGTAACTCCCAAAGGTTTCATAATAATACAGGTAATAGGTACTAGCTCATCTACTTCCCATCCCACAATTTAATTAGATCCTAATCATGCAATGTGAGAGGATTGATCTAATGCAATAAAACATGGGTTGTAGAAAAGGTATGATCAAAGTGTTACTTGCCTTGCTGATGATCCGCGAGTCCTAGGGATTCGAAGTAACAAGCGGCGCAATCCGGGTAGTCTATCGCAGACAAACAACAAGCACACAATAAGTACTCATCTAATGCACAGGTAAAACTCGAACAAGAGAACGAACCAGAAAGTTCAACTTAAGAACTCCAGTTGCAAAGAAAGAAAGAACCGAACAAACGATGGAAAACAAACGGCGGAAGAAAACAACTCGGTTCTAGCAAGTTGAAACTAGGTCAAGTTTTATTGTGGCAAAAACTGGTTCAAGTTGATTAGTCGGAACGGCGGTTTCAAAACGAAACTCCAGGCGCTTGAATCACCTGATTCCGATAAACGAGCGGGAAGAAAGACTAGAACGAAGATCGGATCTGAGATCGCGATCGGAAAAGACGCGGAATAAATCCGACGAGAAAGAAAACGAAGAACGGTTAAATGAACGGGCGTCGTTAACCGGGAATAATTGGTGATCACATTCGTTGAGACGAACGGTCCGAAAGAAGAATGAAAACTTATCTAGGGTTTTCGGAAAAGAAACCGAAAAGAAACGGAAAACCGATCTAGGGTTTCGGAAAAAAACCGAAACGAAAAACCGGAGAGAAAAACCGGAAAAGAAAAGAAAAGAATCGGAACGGTTTCTAGAAGAAAACCGAACCGAGGACAAGAAGAGGCGGCGCGGCTACCTTGGGAGGCGGTGGCGGCTTAGGCGGGCGGCGGCGCAAGGCGGCGGCGACGCAAGGCGGCGGCGGCTACTTAAGGCGGCGGCGGCGCGGCTAAGGCGGCGGCGGCTTGGGGCTGCGCGCTGCTGCTTGCTGCGGCTTGGGTGTTTGGGATTGGTGTGGGAAGAGGGGGGGTGTAGATGTATATATACTAGGAGGGGGGGCGGTAAACTTGGGGTAGGGGGCAAGAAATAGAAGAGGAAACAAGGAAAGAGGGGGGGGGGCTAGCCTAGAGTCCAAGCCGGACTCGGCCTTGGGGGCGGCGGCGGCTGGCTGCGCCTGGCGCTGGCACGCGCGCAGGGCTGGGGCGGCTGGCCTTTGGCCCGGCCGGCTGGGCCTGGCCTAGGCGGGGCGCTGCTCCTTTTTTTTAAATCGGTTACGCGCGCAGAAAAACAAAAGAAAAACTATCTAAACGAACTCCGAAAAATCTAAAGTAAATTTTCCCCGACTCCTAAAAATGAGTCGAACAAAATGAACTTTACTCCGGACCTAGAATGCAATTTTTGAAAAGCGCATTTTCCCTATCCAAATAAAATGCAAACAAACACCGGAAAACAAAATTTGATCTATTTATTAAATCTTCATTTTTCCTAAATTTGGGAAAGTCATATTATTCCCTCTCTTATATTTTTGATAATGGAAAAAATAATTGAAGATGAAATAAATAAATCAAATGATCCTCTTTTCAAATTCGAGAAAACTCTCAAATATGAAAATAACGAAATCTCCAACTCTCTCCGAGGGTCCTTGAGTTGCGTGAAATTTCTAGGATCAACCAAAATGCAAGAAAATATGATATGCATGATGATCTAGTGTATAACATTCCAAATTGCAAATTTGGGATGTTACATAGAGTAACGGGCCAGGTGCTGTGATTGCTGCTCTGCTCCCCAAAAGGATTAATGCCATCCACGCTTAAACCAAAGCATACGTTCCATGGGTCACTTGCAAACTCAGGCCAGTACTTTCTCTCGATTTTTCTCCACTGCGACCCGTCAGCGGGTGCTCTCAACTTCCCGTCTTTCTAATGGTTCTCACTGTGCCATCACATCAACTTGGCATGCTCTTCGTTTCTGAACAGACGTTTCAACCGTGGTATTATAGGAGCATACCACATCACCTTCGCAGGAACCTCTTCCTAGGGGGCTCACCGTCAACATCACCAGGGTTATCTCGTCTGATCTTATACCGCAATGCACCACATACCGGGCATGCGTTCATATCCTTGTACGCACCGCGGTAGAGGATGCAGTCATTAGGACATGCATGTATCTTCTGCACCTCTAATCCTAGAGGGCATACGACCTTCTTTGCTGCGTATGTACTGTCGGGCAATTCGTTATCCTTTGGAAGCTTCTTCTTCAATATTTTCAGTAGCTTCTCAAATCCTTTGTGAGGTACAGCATTCTCTGCCTTCCACTGCAGCAATTCCAATACGGTACCGAGCTTTGTGTTGCCATCTTTGCAATTGGGCTACAACCCTTTTTTGAAATCCTCTAACATGCGATCGAACTTCAGCTTCTCCTTTTGACTTTCGCATTGCGTCCTTGCATAGACAATGACCCGGCAGAGATCATCATCATTGGGCACATCGTCTTGTTCCTCATGATCTTCAACAGCTTCCTGTTGGGGAACGTAGCATAAATTCAAAATTTTCCTACGTGTCACCAAGATCAATCTATGGAGTCATCTAGCAACGAGGGAGGATTGGATCTACATACCCTTGTAGATCGCGCGCGGAAGCGTTCAAGAGAACGGGGTTGATGGAGTCGTACTCGTCGTGATTCAAATCACCGATGATCCTAGCGCCGAACGGACGGCACCTCCGCGTTCAACACACGTACGGAACGGAGACGTCTCCCATGCCTTGATCCAGCAAGGAGGAGGGAGAGGTTGATGGAGATCCAGTAGCACGACGGCGTGGTGGAAGTAGCGGGATTCCAACAGGGCTTCGCTAAGCGCTGCGGGAGGAGGAAGATGTGTCACGGGAGGGAGAGGGAGGCGCCAGGCCTTAGATTGGTTTGCTCCTCCTTTTTCCCCACTATATATAGGGCCAAGGGAGAGGGGGAGGCGCAGCCCTTGCCCCTTCCTCCAAGGAAGGGTGCGGCCAAGGGTGGGGAGGAGTCCATCCTCCCCAAGGCACCTCGGAGGTGCCTTCCCCTTGTAGGACTCTCCCCTTTTTTTTCTCTCTTGGCGCATGGGCCTCTTGGGGCTGGTGCCCTTGGCCCATATAGGCCAAGGCACACCCCCTACAGCCCATGTGGCCCCCCGGGGAAGGTGGCCCCACCCGGTGGGCCCCCGGGACCCTTCCGGTGGTCCCGGTACAATACCGATGACCCCGAAACTTGTCCCGATGGCCGAAATAGCACTTCCTATATATAATTCTTTACCTCCGGACCATTCCGGAACTCCTCGTGACGTCCGGGATCTCATCCGGGACTCCGAACAACTTTCGGGTTACCGCATACTAATATCTCTATAACCCTAGCGTCACCGAACCTTAAGTGTGTAGACCCTACGGGTTCGGGAGACATGCAGACATGACCGAGATGACTCTCCGGTCAATAATCAACAGCGGGATCTGGATACCCATGTTGGCTCCCACATGTTCCACGATGATCTCATCAGATGAACCACGATGTCAAGGACTTAATCAATCCCGTATACAATTCCCTTTGTCTATCGGTACGATACTTGCCCGAGATTCGATCGTCGGTATCCCGATACCTTGTTCAATATCGTTACCGGCAAGTCTCTTTTACTCGTTCCGTAACACATCATCCCGTGATCAACTCCTTGATCACATTGTGCACATTATGATGATGTCCTACCGAGTGGGCCCAGAGATACCTCTCCGTCACACGGAGTGACAAATCCCAGTCTCGATTCGTACCAACCCAACAGACACTTTCGGAGATACCCATAGTGTACCTTTATAGCCACCCAGTTACGTTGTGACGTTTGGCACACCCAAAGCACTCCTACGGTATCCGGGAGTTGCACAATCTCATGGTCTAAGGAAATGATACTTGACATTAGAAAAGCTTTAGCATACGAACTACATGATCTTGTGCTAGGCTTAGGATTGGGTCTTGTCCATCACATCATTCTCCTAATGATGTGATCCCGTTATCAACGACATCCAACGTCCATGGTTAGGAAACCATAACCATCTATTGATCAACGACCTAGTCAACTAGAGGCTCACCAGGGACATGGTGTTGTCTATGTATCCACACATGTATCTGAGTTTCCTATCAATACAATTATAGCATGGATAATAAACGATTATCATGAACAACGAAATATAATAATAACTAATTTATTATTGCCTCTAGGGCATATTTCCAACAGTCTCCCACTTGCACTAGAGTCAATAATCTAGTTCACATCGATATGTGATTAACACTCAAGGTCACATCCCCATGTGACTAACACCCAAAGAGTTCTGGGTTTGATCATGTTGCTTGTGAGAGAGGTTTTAGTCAACGGGTCTGAACCTTTCAGATCCGTGTGTGCTTTGCAAATCTCTATGTCATCTCCTAGATGTAGCTACCACGTTCTATTTGGAGCTTATTCCAAATAACTGTTCTACTATACGAATCCAGTTTACTACTCAGAATAATCTGGATTAGTGTCAAAGTTTGCATCGGCGTAACCCTTTACGACGAACTCTTTTACCACCTCCATAATCGAGAAAATTCCTTAGTCCACTAGTTACTAAGGATAACTTTGACCGCTGTCCTGTGATCCATTCTTGGATCACTCTTGTACCCCTTGACTGACTCATGGCAAGGCACACTTCAGGTGCGGTACACAACATAGCATACTGTAGAGCCTATGCCTTAAGCATAGGGGACGACCTTCGTCCTTTCTCTCTATTCTGCCGTCGTCGAGCTTCAAGTCTTAACTTCATACCTTACAACTCAGGGAAGAACTCCTTCTTTGACTGATCCATCTTGAACACCTTCAAGATCATGTCAAGGTATGTGCTCATTTGAAAGTACCATTAAGCGTTTTGATCTATCCTTATAGATCTTGATGCTCAATGTTCAAGTAGCTTAATCCAGGCTTTCCATTGAAAAACACTTTCCAAATAACCATATATGCTTTCCAGAAATTCTACATCATTTCTGATCCATAACATATACTCATCAGAAATTCTATAGTGCTCCCACTCACTTCTTTGCAAATACAAGTTTCTCATAAACTTTGTATAAACCCAAAATCTTTGATCATCTCATCAAAGTGTACATTCCAACTCCGAGATGCTTACTCCAGTCCTTAGAAGGATTGCTGGAGCTTTGCATCCTTATTAGCATCTTTTCAGGATTGACAAAACCTTTCGGTTGTATCACATACAACCTTTCCTCAAGAAAATCGTCGAGGAAACAATGTTTTGACATCCTATCTACAAGATTTCATAAATAATGCAGTGACTGCTAATATAATTCCAACAGATTCTAAGCATCGCTACGGGTGAGAAAGTCTCATCGTAGTCAACTCCTTGAACTTGTCGGAAAACATCTTAACAACAAGTCGAGCTTTCTTAATGGTGACATTTACCATCATTGTCCGTCTTCCTTTTAAAATCCATCTGCACTCAATAGCCTTACGACCATCGAGCCGTTCTGCCAAAGTCTACACTTTGTTTTCATACATGGATCCTCTCTCGGATTTTATGGCCTCGAGCCATTTATCGGAATCCAGGCCCACCATCGCTTCTCCATAGCTCGTAGGTTCATTGTTGTCTAGCAACATGACTTCCAAGACAGGGTTACGTACCACTCTGAAGTAGTACGCATCCTTGTCATCCTACGAGGTTTGACTTGATCTGAAGTTTCATGATCAATATCATAAGCTTCCACTTCAATTGGTGTAGGTGCCATAGGAACAACTCTTTGTGCCCTGCTATACACTAGTTGAAGTAACGGTTTAATAACCTCATCAAGTCTCCACCATCCTCCCACTCAATTCTTTCGAGAGAAACTTTTCCTCGAAAAAGGACCCGATTCTAGAAAAAATCCCTTATTGCTTTCGAATCTGAGACAGGAGGTATACCCAACTGTTTTGGGTGTCCTGTGAAGATGCATTTATCCGCTTCGGGTTCGATCTTACCAGCCTGAAACTTTTTCACATAAGCATCGCAACCCCAAACTTTTAAGAAATGACAGCTTAGGTTTCTCTAAACCATAGTTCATACGGTGTCATCTCATCGGAATTACGTGGTGCCCTATTTAAAGTGAATGTGGTTGTCTCTAATGCCTAACCCATAAACTATTGTGGTAATTTGATAAGAGACATCATGGTATGCATCATATCCAATAGGGTGCAGTTATGATGTTCGGACACACCATCACACTATGGTGTTCCAGGCTGTATTAGTTGTGAAACAATTTCCACAATGTCTTAATTCTGTGCCAAACTCGTAATTCAGATATTCATCTCTATGATCATATCATAGATCTTTTATCCTCTTGTCACGACGATCTTTCAACTTCACACTGAAATTTCTTGAACCTTTCAATAATTCAAACTCGTGATTCATCAAGTAAATATACTCTACATCTACTCAAATCATCTGTGAAGTAAGAACATAACGATATCCACTACATGCCTCAGCACTCATTGGACTGCACACATCAAAAATGTATTACTTCCAACAAGTTGCTTTCTAGTTCCATTTTACTGAAAACGAGGCTCTCAGTCATCTTGCCCATGTGGTATGATTTGCATGTCTCAAGTGATTCAAAATCAAGCGAGTACAAAACGGTCCATTTGCATGGAGTTTCTTCATGCATATATACCAATAGACATGGTTCGCATGTCCCAAACTTTTCAAAAACGAGTGAGCCCAAAGATCCATCAACATGGAGCTTCTTCATGCGTTTTATACCGATATGACTTATGTGGCAGTGCCACAAGTAGGTGGTACTATCATTACTATCTTTTGGCATGAACATGTGTATCACTACGATCGAGATTCAATAAATCATTCATTATAGGTGCAAGACCATTGAAGGTATTATTCAAATAAACAGAGTAACCATTATTCTCCTTAAATGAATAACCGTATTGCGGTAGACATAATCCAATCACGTCTATGCTCAACGCAAACACCAATCTCGATGGTAGAGGGAGCTTGCGATGCTTGATCATATCAACATTGGAAACAGTTCCAACACATATCGTCAGCTCACCTTTAGCTAGTCTCCATTTATTCCGTAGCTTTTATTTCGAGTTACTAACACTTAGCAACCGAACCGGTATCTAATACCCTGGTGCTACTAGGAGTACTAGTAAAGTACACATCAACACAATGTATATCCAATATACTTCTATTGACCTTGCCAGCCTTCTCATCTACCAAGTATCTAGGGTAATTCTGCTCCAGTGGTTTGTTCCCCTTATTACAGAAGCACTTAGTCTCGGGTTTGGGTTCAACCTTGGGTTTCTTCACTAGAGCAGCAGCTGAATTGCCGTGTCATGAAGTATCCCTTCTTGCCCTTGCCCTTTTTGAAACTAGTGGTTTCACCAACCATCAACAATTGATGCTCCTTCTTGATTTCTACTTTTGTGGTGTCAAACATCGCGAATATCTCAAGGATCATCATATATGTCCCTGATATATTATAGTTCATCACGAAGCTCAAGCAGCTTGGTGGTAATGACTTCGGAGAAACATCATTATCTCATCTGGAAGATCAACTCCCACTCGATTCAAATGATTGTTGTACTCAGACAATCTGAGCACAAGCTCAACAATTGAGATTTTCTCCCTTAGTTTGCAGGCTAAGAAAATCGTCGGAGGTCTTATACCTCTTGACGTGGGCACGAGCCTGAAATTCCAATTTCAGCCCTCAAAACATCTCATATGTTTCGTGACGTTTCAAAAACGTCTTTGGTGCCTCAACTCTAAACCGTTTAACTGAACTATCATGTAGTTATCAAAACGTGTATGTCAGATGTTCGCAACATCCACACACAACGTTCGAGGTTCAGCACACTGAGCGGTGCATTAAGGACATAAGCCTTCTATGAAGCAATGAGGACAATCCTCAGTTTACGGACCTAGTCCGCATAATTGCTACTATCAACTTTCAACTAATTTTTCTCTAGGAACATAACTAAATAGTAGAACTAAAGCGCGAGCTACGACATAATTTGCAAAATCCTTTTGACTATGTTCAGGATAATTAAGTTCATCTTATGAACTCCCACTCAGATAGACATCCCTCTAGTCATCTAAGTGATTACATGATCCGAGTCAACTAGGCCATGTCCGATCATCACGTGAGACGGACTATTCAACGTCGGTGAACATCTTTATGTTGATCGTATCTTCTATACGACTCATGCTCGACCTTTCGGTCTTCTGTGTTCCGAGGCCATGTCTATACATGCTAGGCTCGTCAAGTTAACCCTAAGTGTTTTGCATGTGTTCCGAGGCCATGTCTGTACATGCTAGGCTCATCAACACCCGTTGTATTTGAACGTTAGAATCTAACACCCGATCATCACGTGGTGCTTCGAAACACGAACTGTCGCAACGGTGCACAGTTAGGGGAGAACACTTCTTGAAATTGTTGTAAGGGATCATCTTATTTACTACCGTCGTTCTAAGCAAATAAGATGTATAAACATGATAAACATCACATGCAATCAAATAGTAGTGACATGATATGGCCAATATTATATAGCTCCTTCGATCTCCATCTTGGGGCTCCATGATCATCTCGTCACCGGCATGACACCAGGATCTCCATCATCATGATCTCCATCATCGTGTCTTCAAGTTGTCTCGTCATCTATTACTTCTACTACTACAGCTAACGGTTAGCAATAAAGTAAAGTAATTACATGACGTTTATGTTGACACGCAGGTCATAAATAAATAAAGACAACTCCTATGGCTCCTGCCGGTTGTCATACTCATCGACATGCAAGTCGTGATTCCTATTACAAGAACATGATCAATCTCATACATCACATATATCATTCATCACATCCTTTGGCCATATCACATCACATAGCATACCCTGCAAAAACAAGTTAGACGTCCTCTAATTGTTGTTTGCATGTTTTACGTGGCTGCTATGGGTTTCTAGCAAGAACGTTTCTTACCTACGCAAAGACCACAACGTGATATGCCAATTGCTATTTACCCTTCATAAGGACCCTTTTCATCGAATCCGATCCGACTAAAGTGGGAGAGACAGACACCCGCCAGCCACCTTATGCAACTAGTGCATGTTTGTCAGTGGAACCGGTCTCACGTAAGAGTATGTGTAAGGTTGGTCCGGGCCGCTTCATCCCACGATGCCGCCGAATCAAGATAAGACTAGTAACGGCAAGCATATTGAACAAAATCAACGCCCACAACTACTTTGTGTTCTACTCGTGCATAGTAACTACGCATAGACCTAGCTCATGATGCCACTGTTGGGGAACGTAGCATAAATTCAAAATTTTCCTACGTGTCACCAAGATCAATCTATGGAGTCATCTAGCAACGAGGGAGGATTGGATCTACATACCCTTGTAGATCGCGCGCGGAAGCGTTCAAGAGAACGGGGTTGATGGAGTCGTACTCGTCGTGATTCAAATCACCGATGATCCTAGGCGCCGAACGGACGGCACCTCCGCGTTACACACGTACGGAACGGAGACGTCTCCCATGCCTTGATCCAGCAAGGAGGAGGGAGAGGTTGATGGAGATCCAGCAGCACGACGGCGTGGTGGAAGTAGCGGGATTCCAACAGGGCTTCGCTAAGCGCTGCGAGAGGAGGAAGATGTGTCACGGGAGGGAGAGGGAGGCGCCAGGCCTTAGGTATGGTTGCTCCTCCTTTTCCCCACTATATATAGGGCCAAGGGAGAGGGGGAGGCGCAGCCCTTGCCCCTTCCTCCAAGGAAGGGTGCGGCCAAGGGGGGGGGAGGAGTCCATCCTCCCCAAGGCACCTCGGAGGTGCCTTCCCTTTTAGGACTCTCCCCTTTTTTTCTCTCTTGGCGCATGGGCCTCTTGGGGCTGGTGCCCTTGGCCCATATAGGCCAAGGCGCACCCCCTACAGCCCATGTGGCCCCCCGGGGCAGGTGGCCCCACCCGGTGGACCCCCGGGACCCTTCCGGTGGTCCCGGTACAATACCGGTGACCCCGAAACTTGTCCCGATGGCCGAAATAGCACTTCCTATATATAATTCTTTACCTCCGGACCATTCCGGAACTCCTCGTGACGTCCGGGATCTCATCCGGGACTCCGAACAACTTTCGGGTTACGCATACTAATATCTCCATAACCCTAGCGTCACCGAACCTTAAGTGTGTAGACCCTACGGGTTCGGGAGACATGCAGACATGACCGAGATGACTCTCCGGTCAATAACCAACAGCGGGATCTGGATACCCATGTTGGCTCCCACATGTTCCACGATGATCTCATCGGATGAACCACGATGTCAAGGACTTAATCAATCCCGTATACAATTCCCTTTGTCTAGCGGTACGATACTTGCCCGAGATTCGATCGTCGGTATCCCGATACCTTGTTCAATCTCGTTACCGGCAAGTCTCTTTACTCGTTCCGTAACACATCATCCCGTGATCAACTCCTTGATCACATTGTGCACATTATGATGATGTCCTACCGAGTGGGCCCAGAGATACCTCTCCGTCACACGGAGTGACAAATCCCAGTCTCGATTCGTGCCAACCCAACAGACACTTTCGGAGATACCCGTAGTGTACCTTTATAGCCACCCAGTTACGTTGTGACGTTTGGCACACCCAAAGCACTCCTACGGTATCCGGGAGTTGCACAATCTCATGGTCTAAGGAAATGATACTTGACATTAGAAAAGCTTTAGCATACGAACTATATGATCTTGTGCTAGGCTTAGGATTGGGTCTTGTCCATCACATCATTCTCCTAATGATGTGATCCCGTTATCAACGACATCCAATGTCCATGGTCAGGAAACCGTGACCATCTATTGATCAACGAGCTAGTCAACTAGAGGCTTACTAGGGACATGGTGTTGTCTATGTATCCACACATGTATCTGAGTTTCCTATCAATACAATTATAGTATGGATAATAAACGATTATCATGAACAACGAAATATAATAATAACTAATTTATTATTGCCTCTAGGGCATATTTCCAACACTTCCCCCGTTGCAGCATCATTGGGCACATCGTCTGGTTCCTCATGATCTTCAGCAGCTTCCCCCGTTGCAGCATCACCGTATTCAGGGGGCACATAGTTGTCATCGTCCTCTTCTTCTTCACCGTCTTCCATCATAACCCCTATTTCTCCGTGCCCCGTCCAAACATTATAGTGTGGCATGAAACCATTGTAAAGTAGGTGGGTGTGCAGGATTTTCCGGTCAGAGTAAGACTTCGTATTCCCACATTTAGGGCATGGACAACACATAAAACCATTTTTCTTGTTTGCCTCAGCCACTTCGAGAAAATCATGCACACCCTTAATGTACTCGGAGGTGTGTCTTTCACCGTACATCCATTGCCGGTTCATCTACGTGCATTATATATAATTAAGTGTGTCAAAAACCATTACAGAACATCATGAATAGATAATTAAGTGACCAAATTAATAGAAGTTCATCATCACATTAAAACCAAAGTACATACATAGTTCTCATCTAACAACATATAGCTCTCCAGAGCATCTAATTAATTAAACCATACATTGAAACTATGTAAAACATTTCAATGCGAAAACAAATGCGATCATAATCGCAACCAAGGTAGCAATTGATCCAACGGCATAATGATACCAAGCCTTAGTATGAATGACATATTTTCTAATCTTTCTCATCTTCAACCGCATTGCATCCATCTTGATCTTGTGATCATCGACGACATCCGCAACATGCAACTCCAATATCATCTTCTCCTCCTCAATTTTTTTATTTTTTCCTTCAAGTATTTGTTTTCTTCTTCAACTAAATTTAACCTCTTGACAATAGGGTCGGTTGGAATTTCTGGTTCAACTACCTCCTAGATAAATAAAATCTATGTCACGTTGGTCGGCATAATTGTCATAAACAATAAATGAACCAAATAGTTATAAAAAGATAATATATACCACATCCAAATCATAGCCAGGACGAGGGCCGACGGGGGCGGATACCAAAACCATCGCACTATATAATAAAAAACAATAATAAAAGTAAGAAAATTAGACAAGTATCTATCTAGCTAAAGTAAGAATTTTTTCTTTCATAAAGAAGATAAGAACAAGAGGCTCACCACGGTGGTGCCGGCGACGAGATCGGTGTGGGCGATCGACGGCGGTGAAGACGGGAGTGGGACATTGTCGGTGTCAAAACCGGCGGATCTTGGGTAGGGGGTCCCGAACTGTGCGTCTAGGCGGATGGTAACAGGAGACAAGGACACGATGTTTTTACCCAGGTTCGAGCCCTCTTGATGGAGGTAAAACCCTACGTCCTGCTCGATTAATATTGATGATATGGGTAGTACAAGAGTAGATCTACCACGAGATCAAGGAGACTAAACCCTAGAAGCTAGCCTATGGTATGATTGTTGTATGATGAAGTTGTCCTACGGACTAGAACCCTCCGGTTTATATAGACACCGGATAGGGTTAGGGTTACACAGAGTCGGTTACAATGGTAGGAGATCTTGAATATCCGCATCGCCAAGCTTGCCTTCCACGCCAAGGAAAGTCCCATCCGGACACGGGACGAAGTCTTCAATCTTGTATCTTCATAGTCCTGGAGTCCGGCTGAGGGTATAGTCCGGCTACCCGAACACCCCCTAATCCAGGACTCCCTTAGTAGCCCCTGAACCAGGCTTCAATGACGACGAGTCCGGCGCGCAGATTGTCTTCGGGATTGCAAGGCGGGTTCCTCCTCCAAGTCCTTCAAGAAGATTTTAAACACCAAGGATAGTGTCCGGCTCTGCAAAACAAGTTTCCACATATTGCCATAGAGAAAATAATATCAACACAAATCTAATCTGCTTATGTATTCTGCAGCGTGACATCACACTACGGCCAAGTCCTTTACTCGAATCATTTTTACTTTTCCACCTCAGCACGTTTAGCGAGGCGGTTACCTTGGCACGTCTTGTCAAAGCAGAGATCGTGTCCCCCCTTTTACGGGATTCTCATCAATACGGACGTGGGTAACCCAACTGCGCCATTTATCACGGCGCTTGGGAGGCAAGCGAGTTTTACGAGGCTGGTGGAGACGCACAACCGCATCCGCCCATATAAGGGGATAAGGATCCACCTTTTTACCTATGCCTTCTTCCTCCTTTTCCTATCCATTTCCTGCGCACTCGAGCTCCAGCGCCCAAGCCCGCACTTCCCACCTCAACCTCCTCCAGCAATGTCCGGAGCGGGAGGCAAGTGGATGGTCTCCTCCGTCACGGAGGGCCATGTCAAAAAGCTAAGGAAGGCCGGATACTTGTCCAAGGACATCGCGCACCGGCTTCCCGAGGAAGGGCAGCTTCTCCCCACCCCAAGGCCCCATGAGAGGGTAGTATTCCTTCCCCACTTCCTCAGCGGACTGGGTTTCCCACTCCACCCATTTGTCCGGGGGCTCATGTTCTACTATGGACTAGATTTCCATGATCTAGCCCCGAACTTCGTCCTCAACATCTCGACGTTTATCGTCGTGTGCGAGGCTTTCCTCCGCATCCGCCCCCATTTCGGCCTCTGGCTCAAGACCTTCAACATCAAGCCCAAGGTGGTGCGCGGCAGCCAGGCGGAGTGCGGAGGCGCCATGGCGGGCAAGATGGCCAATGTCCTATGTCTCGAGGGCTCCTTCGTGGAGACCCTGAAGGGGTGGCAATCGTGGTGGTTTTACATCACCGAGCCGCGCGATCCGAAATGGATCGCAGCCCCCGAGTTCCGATCCGGACCCCCCACGTGGCTTATGTCCTGGAAAGAGACGGGCCTGTCGTGGGGCGACGAAAAAGAGATGACTGGATTGTAGACATGCATCCAGTCCCTGGTGAGCAAGCCGATCAAGCTTTTCAATGTAGTCCAGGTCATGCTCGTCCGCCGGATCCTCCCGTGTCAACAACGGGACTTTACTCTGTGGGAGTTCGACCCGGCGCAGCACCAAACCCTTAACAGGCTCTTCGACACGACGTATGAAGACGTCTGGAAGGTGCTAACCAAAGGCGACGAGGCTCCCACATCCGCTTCCGAGGACCGCGGATACAGCTCGCAGCGGCACGCTAGCGAGGTAAGCTATTTTCACCTTTTACAGGATGTTAAGTTTTTCCATAGTTTGACTCTATGCGGGATCTAAACTCCCTCACCTTTGACAGGCTTGGCAGGTGCAGTCCGGATCGATTAACTGTCTGGCTCCCTTGCCCGAAGACCCAGCCCCTGCTCTCCTAGTGAAGCTGCTGGTTCCGGCGCCTTATGTGGTGCCGGAGAAGAAGGCCAAGAAGAAGAAGGCCACGGGGACTCGAAAGAGTGCCCATAATGTGGTGGTGTCGGACTCGTCATCCGACGAGTCTGAGACGCTCTCCTCCCGTGAGAACGAGGAGGAGGAAGAAGAAAACTCTCCCCCTCCAGCGGGGGGAGGAAAGAAAAGGAAGGCCGCCCCAACGGGGGAGGCCGAAGGGTCCAGGAAGAGGAAGACCCCTCCGCCGAAGAGGACGAAGAGGAGTGGCCAGACAGGGCCAAGCGTCCGGCGAAATCGTAAGTATTCGGATATCAGAGTAACTCATGACGTTCCTTTGTCGTACAGCTTTCCCTAATGTCGAACATAATTATGCAGCCCGCCCCGGGCCGAACTCAACGAGTCGTCGAGCGGCTCCCTGGATTCATCAGACGTGAACTCAGTTCCGCCCGCTGTCTCCCCCCGCACTGCGGATGACGCCGAAATGGCGTCGCAACAAGCTTCGGGGCAGGAGGAGGTGGTCCTGGAGGAGCCGCAAGGCGACCTCCCGGACCCCAGGAGTAAAGGGGACAAGACCCCCCAGGGCTCCAAGTCCGGCTTTGTGTCGGACACCGCGTCGGAATCTTCAATAGTTCCAGACCGCGGTAGGCGAACTCCTTCCAAGAGGAGCAAGCCTTATGAGCCGGCGGCCTCCGTCCAACCAGAGGTGCCGGACAATCTGCTGGAGGTGCTTGACAGCGCCTCCATCGATGAGGAGCACCGTACTATTATGAGTACGGTGATCCAGAAGGTTCAGTCCGCCAAGAGCGGACTGAGTGAAGCTTGCGCTAGCCTTCTAACAGGCTTCGAGGTAAGTAAAAATATGTAAGAATATAACCGCATAGACAGTAGCCCCTGATGCTCTGTTTGGCGTTCGGAAAGAAAAGCCGAATAGAGGATCTACTAAATTTCGCAGGAGTCTAACAACAAAGAATCAATATGCGTATGCAGGCATCGCTGCTAGCCACCGCCGCACTGACTGCGGAGGTGGGTGCCCTGAAACAGGGCCTCGAGCGGACCGAGCAAGAGCTCGGCCTTGCCAAGCGGCAGCTCGAGGAGAAAGAAGGTAAGAAATACCTTACAGAAAAAGTGCCTATAAAAAGACGTGATTGCAAAAAATAACAGGATTGTACTGCTTATTGTAGGGGCCACGACTGAGGTGGCGACCCTCAAGCAGGCGCTGTCCGAGGCCGAAAAGAAAGCGGTCACGGCGCGCACCGAGCGAGAGAAACTTGAGGCCCGGGTCGGCGAGGTGCAGCAAGAGCTTCAGGCTCTCATGAAAAAACATGAGAGTTTGGAGTTTGAGTCAAAGACGCAAGCGTCCGAGCTCGCGGCGGCCCTTGAGACTGCCAAGTCTGCCAAGGCCAAAGCCCAAAAGGCCCTCCAAGAGTTGGAGGAGATGAAAAAGATAGCAGCGGGTAAGGCATTCTTTATGCAAAGCGGAAATATAAAAGTAAACTACTTGTTACTTACCCGAATCCGGAGCTCTCTAGGGGCATTTGCAGATCTTCCCCGCAGCGTATCCGCCGCCGCCGCATTCTACCGAGCTGAAGAGGGCAGCTCGACGGAGAAGGTGTTATGGTCTTAGTATACTGAGGCCGGACACCCTGTGCCCTTAAGCGACCAGCTGAAACAGCTGGTCGAGCTCCACAAGGCGGCCGAACAGGCCATGAAGGGCTTCATAGTTCGGCTGTGACCCGGAGAGGCCCTGCCTGGGAGCTACTTCGGGCTGGTGCGGTGGCTGGTGGAGGCCTGTCCAAGGCTCGAGGTCATCAAGCGCTCCGTCTGCATCGAAGGTGCCCGTAGGGCCCTTGCCCGTGCAAAGGTGCACTGGGGTAAGCTGGACGGTGAGAAGCTTGTGAGGGACGGGCCACCGCCGGGGAAGGAGCATCACAAGTCCGAGAACTACTATAAGGATGTTCTTGCGGGTGCCCGCCTTGTGGTGGATGAGTGTACCAAGGATGTAATTTTTGAATGAACTCGCTCGTGTTTATCCTGTGCGCTGAAAACTTGTTCATATGCGCTAAGCAATGCTTGTTGAATTTAAAATATTACTTTCTGTGCGGCCGTTTATCAAAAAATTGAGAGATGGCCAGTCGTCGGCTTCTGCCCCCATGCCACTAGTGCTGGGGTGTTCGGGATAAACCTGAGCGCTCTTTTCCCATAGTTGGGTCCTTCGAGGGAGGCGCTCAGCACAACGAACCAAGCAATCGGACTATAATGCTTGAACACTCTCACTTAGCCATAGAACTCTATAATTTTAAATTTCGGCGAAGCCCCTAGTTCGGAAGACCGAGTTCGGGGCGCTATCCACGCCTTGGCCGGACAAAGCCGGCTCCTCGCTTGAAGCGGCATAAGTCTTTAGGGACTCGAAAAACCTCTCGAACAGCGACCGGTCTCTCGCCTCATCATGACAATCAGTTTTAGCTTTCTCCACTGAGGTGCTTAACCCAGCTCAACTGGGGCACAATCGCAGTGGTTCTCCTAGTGCTACCTTAGCCGATATAGCGGAACGTAAGGCACCAAAACATAGGAGCCGGGCAAACCCAATTATTGACCCAAATCATGATTTAGAGCCGATGCATATAGTGCTATAAGTTCGGGGTGCCGCACTTTTGAAAGTGTACGGGCTTCTCACACCATATTGAGGGTACTGAAGCCCCTGGCGTGTTTGCCGTACCATGGTGTACGGGTGCAACATGTCATTTAATAAACATATATATGAAAGGAGGATAATGCAAAAAATAGACAAAAAGCTATGCATTGTTTATAGAAAGGCTGCTATCAAAGCAGAACGATACAAGTAGTGCGATAAGGAAAAGATATTGGGCTATTTAACATGTCCTGGCCAGGAGCAGGCCGCGGAATTGTATGCCAAAACAGGTATACTGCTCGTAACAGAGACCACCTCAGAGTTCCATAATGCGGCATGGCTTGTCTGCTTCCCTGGATCTTGCATCGTTTGTGCGGCAGTTGAATTGCCGAACAGGTCGTCCGAAGTATGGAGTCCTGAAAGTAAGAGAGAAAATTAAAAAAAGAATTCGGCAGCCCCTAGTACGTTTTAAGCCGTAGTTTGGGTTTGCCGTTATTGTGCCCCTTCCCCTGCGCCCATGGTATTTCTAGAGCGTAGTTATGTACGCGAGGCACTGGTTTCGCTATGTCACGAGGGCTGGGTTTGGGGCCGCATTGCTACGCCTACTCAGAACGTGCCAGGCGGTCTTGTTGTAGGTTACTCCGGGCGCGCTTGGCAGTGCCTGGCTTTTTAACGGCCGGACTGGAGAATTGCCTAAGAAGGCTGCTTTGTACTTCCGCTGCAAGGGCCGCCGTGTGCTCCTCCGTACGGAGGGAGCGTTCGGTGTTTCCGTTGACCGTGATTACTCCTCGAGGGCCTGGCATCTTGAGCTTGAGATATGCGTAGTGCGGCACCGCACTGAACTTTGCAAATGCGGTTCGCCCGAGCAGGGCGTGATAGCCACTGCGAAACGGGACTATATCGAAGATTAATTCTTCGCTTCAGAAATTGTCCGGAGACCCGAAGACCACTTCAAGTGTTACTGAGCCTATATAGTCGGCCTCTACACCTGGTATAACACCTTTAAAGGTCGTTTTTGTGGGCTTAATCCTCGAGGGATCTATGCCCATTTTCCGCACTGTATCCTGGTAAAGCAGGTTCAGGCTACTTCCGCCGTCCATGAGGACTCTTGTGAGATGAAATCCGTCGATAATTGGGTCGAGAACCAATGCGGCGAAGCCGCCGTGACGGATGCTAGTGGGGTGGTCCCTTCGATCAAAAGTGATCGGGCAGGAGGACCATGGGTTGAACTTTGGGGCGACTGGCTCCATCCCGTACACGTCCCATAGCGCACGCTTCCGTTCCCTCTTGGGAATGTGGGTTGCGTATATCATGTTCACCATCCGCACTTGTGGGGGAAAACCCTTCTGTCCACTGTTGTTCGGCGGCCTGGGCTCCTCCTCGTCATCGCTATGCAGCCCCTTGTCTTTATTTTCGGCTCTTAGCTTGCCTGCCTGCTTGAACACCCAACAATCCCTGTTGGTGTGATTGGCTGGCCTTTCGGGGGTGCCATGTATCTGGCACAAGCGGTCGAGTATTCAGTCCAAACTGGACGGGCCCTGAGTATTCTTTCTGAATGGCTTTTTCCGCTGACCGGATTTGTAGCCTCTGAATCCGGCATTAACTGCCGTGTCTTCGTTGCTGTCGCTGCTAACGCGGCGCTTTTGCTTATTCCGACGTGTCCTGCCACTTTTGTCCTTGGTATCCGAATTACCTTGGTTCTTTGCTAAGTTGTTACTGCGAGCTAGCCAGCTGTCTTCTCCCGCGCAAAAGCGGGTCATGAGTGTCGTGAGGGCTGCCATGGACTTCGGCTTTTCCTGTCCCAGGTGCCGGGCAAGCCACTCGTCGCGGATATTATGCTTGAAGGCTGCTAGAGCCTCTGCGTCCGGACAGTCGACTATCTGGTTTTTCTTTGTTAGGAACCGTGTCCAGAATTGCCTGGCCGATTCCTCTGGTTGCTGAATTATGTGGCTTAAGTCATCGGCATCCGGTGGTCGCACATAAGTGCCCTGGAATTTGTCGAGGAATGCGGCTTCCAGGTCCTCCCAAGAACCGATTGAGTCTGCTGGCAAGCTGTTAAGCCAATGCCGGGCCGGTCCCTTAAGTTTGAGCGGGAGGTATTTGATGGCGTGTAGATCATCGCCGCGGGCCATGTGGATATGGAGGAGATAATCCTCAATCCATACCGTAGGATCTGTTGTTCCATCATATGATTCGATGTTTACGGGTTTGAAACCCTCTGGGATTTTATGATCCATTACTTCGTCTGTGAAGCATAATGGGTGTGCGGCGCCTCTATATTGGGCTATATCACGACGCAGCTCGAAGGAGCTATGTCTGTTGTGTTCGCCCCGGCCGGATTTGTTGTATCTGGAATGAAGATCACCGTCACGTGCCGTGGGGCGCCTGCGCGATCCGTAGATCGATCTTGTTTGTCTTGCCTTGTCCTCTAGTACGTCTCGCAGGTCTTGGTTGAACGGCGCCGGGGCATGGCTTGGGTGGAGGGCCGAGAGGCCTCTCTGTCGCGGCCACGAGGTGGCCGGTCGGCCATGTCGTGCGCTGGTGATGTAGGTGCTTCCTCCTCTGATCGGGGTAGCGGCCTGCGCTTTGGGTAACTCTTGGAGGGGCGTTCGAGTTCATACTCTTCGGCTGCAAGGACTTTGGTCCATCTGTCAGCTAGCAAATCTTGATCAGCTCTAAGTTGTTGCTGCTTTTTCCTGAGGCTGCTTGCCATGGCTAAAAGCCTGCGTTTGAAACGCTCTTGTTCGGCGGGGCCCGATGGTACGATGAATTCGTCGTCGTCGAGGCTTGCCTCGTCTTCGGAAGGAGGCATATAGTTATCATCCTCAACCTATCGGTCTGCCGCTCTCTCATGAGGGCTGGCTTCTCCATCTTCCTGTGCCGAATCTTGCTGTAGGGGATGTTCTTCGGCGCTATTCAGTGTAGTATTATCTCCCGTGCCGGAATCACCGTTTTTGCTTTGGCGGGCTTTAGAGCGGCGCCGCTGACGCCGGCGCTTTAGCTGTTTCTTGGAGGTGTCATCCTCCGCTGTTGCATCGCCATCTCCATCTTTTGGAGTATCCACCATGTATATATCATATGACGAGGTGGCCTTTCAGCGCCCTACAGGTGCTGGTTCCTGTTCGTCTCCTGCATCGTTGTCCATACCATCGATGTCTTCGGAGTCGAAGTCAAGCATGTCGGTTAAATCGTCGACAGTGGCTACAAAGTGGGTGGTGGGTGGGCTTCGAATTAAGGGTAGGAACCGGTGCGCGTGCGGCCTCCAGGGCACTGTTCGGCGGCAGAGCAAGATCATGCCTCTCAAAACAGTGCGGCGTGCTTGGATGTGGCTTGAATCCGTCGAAGATCAAATCCCCGCGGATGTCTGCCGTGTAGTTTAAGCTTCCAAACCCGACCTGATGGCCAGGCGCGTAGCTTTGGATCTGCTTCAGGTGGCCAAGCGAGTTGGCCCGCAGTGCGAAGCCGCCGAAGACGAAGATCTGTCCGGGGAGAAAAGTCTCACCCTGGACCGCATCGTCGTTGATGATCAAAGGAGCCATCGGGCCTAAAAGTGATGACACAGAGAAACTCTCAATGAAAGCACCAATGTCGGTGTCAAAACCGGCGGATCTCGGGTAGGGGGTCCCGAACTGTGCGTCTAGGCGGATGGTAACATGAGACAAGGGACATGATGTTTTTACCCAGGTTCGGGCCCTCTTGATGGAGGTAAAACCCTACGTCCTGCTCGATTTCTATTGATGATATGGGTAGTACAAGAGTAGATCTACCACGAGATCAAGGAGGCTAAACCCTAGAAGCTAGCCTATGGTATGATTGTTGTATGATGAAGTTGTCCTACGGACTAGAACCCTCCGGTTTATATAGACACCAGATAGGGTTAGGGTTACACAGAGTCGGTTACAATGGTAGGAGATCTTGAATATCCGCATCGCCAAGCTTGCCTTTCATGCCAAGGAAAGTCCCATCCGGACACGGGACGAAGTCTTCAATCTTGTATCTTCATAGTCCTGGAGTCTGGCTGAGGGTATAGTCCGGCTACCCGAACACCCCCTAATCCAGGACTCCCTCAGACGTGACGGGCCGCTAAACCTAGACAAATCTCGAGGAAAGTGGAGCTTTGAGGTCGAGCTTCGAGAGGAGAAAGCTTACCTAGTGTGGCTCGGACATTTCATCGAACACCTCATGTGCATAGGAGGTGAGCTAGAGCACCACAAAGCCCTCCCCTCGCCGGCCAGAGAAAAACAGAGCACTGGGGTGCTCTGCTCGCGGGCGAGGGGTATATATAGGCACCTCATTGGTCCCGGTTCGTAACATGAACCGGGACTAAAGGGAAGCCTGTGGTCCTGGTTCAAGCCACCAACCGGGACCAATGATGGTGGGCCAGGAGCGAGGCCCATTGGTCCCGGTTCGTCTCACCAACCGGGACCAAAGGGGCAGACAAACCGGGACCAATGCCCCACGAGGCCCGGCCACCCCCCTGGCCTCATGAACCGGGACCAATGGCCCCATGGGTCCCGGTTCTGAACTGAACCGGGACTAATGGGCTGGCCCGGCCTGGACCAAAGTCCTGTTTTCTACTAGTGATGATACCAAAGCTGCAACACCATCGTGTCGTCATGACCACAAAGATTTTCACTAGCTACCAAATTCATGGATACCATTTCTAGAGGCCACACTGCTACTACATCAACATGAGTGACCTGAATCTCAGTTTCTCTGGCATCAACATGAGGCCACACAAATTTTTGGAACATGATGTAGTGAAATGTTTATGAGAGTGCTAGTTGACTAGTTCTTTGGCATCTCAATTCGTGTGTTGATGACTTGCTCTGATTCGTTAGTGCTTTGATCAACTGTCACGTGGTGAGACTGGCAAGAAGGCTCTGGGCTCACATGGCTTTGACTTATCTGTGATTCGTGTTATTGTTTGACCGTACCTACAGATTTAGCCTAATTCTACTTCAAATTATTTTATAGTTGACAGAACCGACAGGTCAAATTGAAAAAACTGGGGAAATTTCCTCTTTGCGATGGGCTTCAGCATTTGCTCCAGTTTGTAACAACCCGCAAGCGGAGTGTTCCTAATCCATTTGTCATATATTTTTTCCCCTTAAAAATGATCTTTTTTTGCGAGATCCCTTAAAAATGATCCATGTAAAATGGTTCGACGAGTCTGCCGAGCCAGCTTAGAACTACAGTGTACGAGTTTATATTTTGTATTGCAAGTCTACAGTCCTACATTAGAAATACTTGGTTTTGCTACAACCACATGTTGCAGGCGAGGTGGAGAATCTTCAAATCATTTAAAAAATGTTTTGCTAATAAACTCCCGTTCTATTGCTTCCGTAATTTCGTAGGACAATTTGACATGTATGGTATTGTGGGATTTGTCCGATTTTGAGCAAGTAGAGTTCTTTCTCCTTCCGAAAGGAAAAAAATAGGCAAGTTCAATCAAGTTTGTCGGGATCTCTCAACCAAATTTGTGTCCCACTCGTTGGTGTCTAAGAGAATGCGGTGGTTGGGTTCTCCATCAGACCACAACCCAGGACGGGCAATAGTTGCAGAGCCACATGTCACGCCAACGGAGTGATCACCCATCACCAAGCTAACAAAAAATCGTACACCCAGGGACACCACCTTTCATGGTTTTCTCATGCTATGGATGCATGCACAAAAGCATTTCTATTGGCTCGCGGAGCCCTCTCGACCAATTGCATATGGTTTTCTCAATGATGAAGATAATTGCATGTGGCATCATGCATTTTTACATACATTTCTCGCTACACCACAACTAACACAAATGCATCATTTCTTATCTCTTGATAATGTCAAACAAAAAACACTTCTAGTGTGACATCCCTATACTATATATGTGTGCCTTCATGCACTTACTTTGAGAACAAAAATATATGTAGTTCAAGAGTGATAATGCTCGTAGAAGTGTGTCATGCTAGGCTTACATTCCCAGCCCTAAATCAATGTGTCAGTGAGCTTTGAGATACTGGAGGAAAACAAAGAAACTAGAAGGCATTTTGGTCTCTCTTTTTCTGGCATCTTATACAATGAAAGCTTCCTCACGTGTTGTCTCGTCAAATATTTTTTAATAGAGTTCCACAAATACCCTTAGCGAAATTGTGGTATGCCTTCCTAAATGGAAGTGCCACACAATTTATCCGGAAAAGAAAACCCGTGCAGCCAGTCCAAACTTTCCTGTCGGCATCATATATAGCACTGGCAATGATAAAGATAGTTGAAACACGAAGACCGCTTTTGAGTATGAAGGTGTTTGTAGAACACGAGTTTTTTCTTTGTTTGAAAGACATTCCAATTGTCTCTGCGCACCCTAAAAAAATAAAAAATTACATGTAAATCAAAGCTCGAGTACCATTGTTAGTGATGTGGAGTGAACCTCGAGACGAGGGTTGATCCTTTGTTGGCCCGATCTTTCACGACACAAAACTCCATTGCAGCAAGAACTAGTCGCGGGTTTACGAAGATGTTCGCAAATCCCACGGAAACAACATGCCAACCCCTCAATCCGAAAGAATAACGTGGACGAACCGTATAGGCTCAGCTTGTAACCACCTACGCGTCGCGTCGCAGGAACTCACATGCCAGTAGAGATTTTGACAAAAATTCTCTAAACTCGATAATGGCCGACGGCCGAAACACATGCAGTGTCTAATTCATCATAACATAATCTCCCCCATTACATGATGCATCGGATTTGGTTTTATAGTAGTAACCAACTTGAAAGACACGCACACCTAAAACCTTCCCTAAAGCACACGTAGACATATTTCCTAATATCTGGACTCTATCTAGTTTTAACCTATTTTGCCTTTTACATCTCGGCAAAGACCTACTAAAATATATTTTGACTCTTTTACTTGTGTGGCTGTTGATCCGCTTTTCCCAATCAGGTGGCCCCCACCGAGACTCCTTTAAACTGATGATATTCCATGTGAGAAACTTCTTTGTATGTTTACTGTCGGTTGTTCAGGTGGCCGTAGTCTCCTAAAGAAATAACCAACGTGATATCTTTCTCTTGCATCCGAAACAAACTGTATTTTCCTTATGATTTGCTGGACCGTGTCTCTATATTGTAGATGCACGTGCATGTTGCATGCATATAGGACTCCACCGTGTGCAAGAGAAGCCCAACTTGCTAATCTCTCGGCTGCATGTAATTTAAAACTATCAAAACAGTGACGTACACCAACAGGATCCCATGCACGTAGGATTGCATGCGATTCTTTTTCTCTTGATATTCTTTCGGGCAAAGAAGTTTCTCAAGTGAAACTTGGCACGCAAACTTTTTTTGCGATGCAGGGCAACTTGGCGCGCAAATTCTTTTAGTTTGTGTTTCTCTTGATATTCTTTCGGCTGAATAGAATCCGTCATACGTATTGTAACTTCATCTCTAGCATTAGATAGGACCGTATCAGTTAGTGGTTCCCGCGGATAAATATCGACATATTTGTTGTGTGTGATGCAAGTGTGCTCGGGTCTTAAAGTGAACATCTGGTAGTTGGTTAAGAAAGTTGTTGCACATAACTCACAGGCTGCCGCATAGCCCACGCCAAGTGGTCTTCCCAAGCCCTTCGGCGGCATAACCTACCACTACATCAGCGATCACCCATACTCCTCACCCACCCCTTTCCCACCCCCACATTTTGCGCGCCAAGTTTCCCTGCATCACGAAAAAATTTCGTCAACCGACAAAATATCTACCTCCCACGCCGCTTTACATCCCCACCAAGAGACACATTTTCTTTGTTTCCCCCTCCCTTCCTAAGCGCTCTAGCGACTTCCTTACTTGCTTGATCACTCTCCTCGTCTCGCATCCAACCGCCGCGAACACCATGGTCTCCTGGAATGACCCTCCAGAGGTTCCTCCTCCTCCGACGAATCTCTCATTAGCCAGGTATTCCTCTCTCCTCTCTCTCTCTCTCTCTCTCTCGCTTACCTAGGCATAGGGTTATGGTCTGGAATTGAGAATTTTAATGTGGCATCCGATTTGAGCTATTTCTTCCTCTTGTAGCTCCCTAGGACCATCCCTTCCAAGGCATAGAGCAGGGTAGCTGAAGATCTGCCTGCTCTTTGTCAGCATCAATCTTCATGCGCCAATTTAGTGGCTTTTGAATCTGTGGATAGTGGGAGGAAGATTCTGGCATGTGTACAAAAGGTTTGTCCCAGTTTTGTTGTTAGAAACTGATAACCCACAAGTATAGGGGATGGCAACAGTGTACAAAAGGTTTGTCCCAGTTTTGTTGTTAGAAATTTATTGATTCGACACAAGGGAAGCCAAAGAATATTCTCAAGTATTAACAGTTGAGTTGTCAATTCAACCGCACCTGAAAGACTTAATATCCACAGCAAAATATTTAGTAGCAAAGTAATACGTTAGTAGCGGTAACGGTAGCAAAAGTAGCAGTAGCAGTTTTATAGTGATTGTAACAGTGGCAACGGAAAAGTAACTAAGCGAAGATCAATATGTGAAAAGCTCGTAGGCAATGGATCAGTGATGGATAATTATGTCGGATGCGATTCCTCATGCAACAGTTATAACATAGGGTGACACAGAACTAGCTCTAGTTCATCAATGTAATGTAGGCATGTATTCCGAATATAGTCATACATGCTTATGGAAAAGAACTTGCATGACATCTTTTGTCCTACCCTCCCGTGGCAGCGGGGTCCTATTGGAAACTAAGGGATATTAAGGCCTCCTTTTAATAGAGTACCAGAACAAAACATTAACACTTAGTGAATACATGAACTCCTCAAACTACGGTCATCACCGGTAAGTATCCCGATTATTGTCACTTCGGGGTTAACGGATCATAACACATAATAGATGACTATAGACTTGCAAGATAGAATCAAGAACTCACATATATTCATGAAAATATAATAGGTTCAGATCTGAAATCATGGCACTCGGGCCCTAGTGACAAGCATTAGGCATAGCAAAGTCATAGCAACATCAATCTCAGAACATAATGGATACTAGGGATCAAACCCTAACAAAACTAACTTGATTACATGATAAATCTCATCCAACCCATCACCGTTCAGCAAGCCTACGATAGAATTACTCACGCGCGGCGGTGAGCATCATGAAATTGGTGATGGAGGAAGGTTGATGATGACGATGGCGACGAATTCCCCTCTCCGGAGCCCCGAACAGACTCCATATCAGCCCTCCCGAGAGAGATTAGGGCTTGGCAGTGGCTCCGTATCATAAAACGTGATGAATCCTTCTCTCTGATTTTTTTCTCCCCGAACGTGAATATATAGAGTTGGAGTTGAGGTCCGTGGACCCTCAGGGGGCTCACGAGATAGGGGGGCGCGCCCCCACCCTCATGGACAGGGTGTGGGCCCCCTAATGTTGATTCTTTTGCCAGTATTTTTTATATATTCCAAAAATATTCTCCGTGAAGTTTCAGGTCATTCCAAGAACTTTTGTTTCTACACAAAAATAACACCATGGCAATTCTGCTCAAAACAGCGTCATTCCGGGTTAGCTCAATTCAAATCATGCAAGTTAGAGTCCAAAATAAGGTCAAAAGTGTTTGGAAAAGTAGATACGATGGATTCGTATCAACTCCCCCAAGCTTAAACCTTTGCTTGTCCTCAAGAAATTCAGTTGAGAAACTGAAAGTGATAAAGAAAAACTTTTACAAACTCTGTTTGATCTTGTTGTTATAAATATGTAAAGCCAGCATTCAAGTTTTCATCAAAGATTATGAACTAACCATATTCACAATAACATTTAGGTCTCATGTTTACTCATATCAATGGCACAATCAACTAGCGAGCAATAATAATAAATCTCGGATGACAACACTTTCTCAAAACAATCATAATAAGATATAACAAGATGGTATCTCGCTAGCCCTTTCTGAGACCGCAAAACATAAATGCAGAGCACCTTTGAAGTTCAAGGACTGACTAAACAATTTAATTCATGGTAAAAGAGATCCATTCATAGTCATACTAAATGTAAACTAATAGTAATACAAGCGGTGCTCTCGAACTGGTGCTTTTTAATAAAAGGATGATGACTCAACATAAAAGTAAATAGATATGCCCTTCGCAGAGGAAAGCAAGGATTTGTAGAGGTGCCAAAGCTCGATTTTGAAATAAAGATAAATAATATTTTGAGTGGTATACTTTCATTGTCAACATAACAACCGAGAGATCTCGATATTTTCCATGCTACACACATTATAGGCGGTTCCCAAACAGAATGGTGATGTTTATACTCCCCTACCACCAACAAACATCAATCCATGGCTTGTCTGAAACAACGGGTTCCTCCAACTAACAACAATCCTGGGGGAGTTTTGTTTGCAATTATTTTAATTTAAGCATGGGACTGGGCATCCCGGTTACCAGCCATTTTCTCGTGAATGAGGAGCGGAGTCCACTCCCCTTGAGAATAACCCGCCTAGCATGGAACATATAGACAGCCCTAGTTGATACATGAGCTATTCGAGCATACAAAACAAAATTTCATTTGAAGGTTTAGAGTTTGGCACATACAAATTTACTTGGAACGGCAAGTAGATACCACATATAGGAAGGTATGGTGGACTCATATGGAATAACTTTTGGGGTTTATGGAAGTGGATGCACAAGCAGTATTCCCGCTTAGTACAAGTGAAGGCTAGAAAGAGACTGGGAAGCGACCAACTAGAGAGCGACAACAGTCATGAACATGCATTAAAATTAATCAACACTGAGTGCAAGCATGAGTAGGGTATAATTCACCATGAACATAAATATCGTGGAGGCTATGTTAATTTTGTTTCAACTACATGCGTGAACATGTGCCAAGTCAATCCACTCGAATCATTCAAAGGAGGATACCACCCTATCATGCCACTTCACAACCATTTTAATAGCATGTTGGCACGCAAGGTAAACCATTATAAACTCCTAACTAATTAAGCATGGCATGGGCAACCATAATTTCTAATTATCATTGCAAATATGTTTCATTCATAATAGGCTGAATCAGGAACGATGAACTAATCATATTTACAAAAACAAGATAGGTCGAGTTCATACTAGCTTTTCTCATCTCAATCAGTTCATCATATATCGTTATTATTGTCTTTCACTTGCACGACCGAACGGTGTGGATAATAATAATAGTGCACGTGCATTGGACGAAGCTAGAATCTGCAAGCATTTAATACACAGGAGAAGACAAGGTAATACATGCTCTTTGTTAGATCAACAATAATGCATATGAGAGCCACTCAACATTTTCATCATGGTCTTCTTCTCTCGACCCCCCAAAGAAAAGAAAAGAAACAAAACTATTTACACGGGAAAGCTCCCAACAAACAAAAGAAGAACGAGAAATCTTTTTGGGTTTTCTTTTTAATTATTACTACTATAGGCATGGAAAGTAAACTAGCTAAAGGCTACAACTAGTTTTTTGGTTTTTATTAAGGTTTTTCAAACACACAAGAAGAAGGCTTAAAAATAAATTAAACTAGCATGGATGATACAAAGAAAAAGTATGAGCACCGACAACTAGCATGAGTGTGTGAACATGAATGTAATGTTGGTGAGAAATACGTACTCCCCCAAGCTTAGGCTTTTGGCCTAAGTTGGTCTATGGCCATGGCTCAAACCCGCCCTCTCCGGTGTACGGAGGAGTGTCCTCTGGGTGCCACTGGTTGGCGATCTCCTCCGGATTCCATGTTCGCGCTGGTCGCGGAGAAAGTCGACGAGGCCGACATTCTCAGCTAAATAATAAAAATCTTCATAAATCTCGGCCGCTCTCAAGAACTCATCACAAGGCCATTCGCACGGCCGAACCTCCGTAGTGCGAGGGAGATTATATTTCAGCTTCTTATTCTCTTCACTTTGCTTATCCTTCGAGCCTCGGCTCGAAGAGCCCCTCAACAATCTCTTCATCATTTCCTCTGAAAAATTACTGAAATTTTTAGTAACTCAAAATAAAAGTAAACCAAACTCAACAAGATTGATAGCAACTACTCACACAAGTGCATAGAGGCCATATCATGCAATAAAACTACTTTTGACCACATAAATTTGACATGCAAGCTCAAGAACAGGGTCACCTAAGCAGAAAAAATTTGCAATAAATAAAGCACTAGAACAAAAACCAATTGGACCATTGGAGGAGACACATACCGAAGAACAATCCGCCAAAGCAGTTTTGTGAATGGAGCTTTGAGCAAGGAGATCAAAAATGGCAGCAAGATGAGCTAGAACTCGGGTTTGAGCTGGTGGATGATTTTTTCTGGAGGAATACGAAGTGTGTGGGTGCAAGAATAAGTGGAGGGGGCCCACGTGGGGTCCACGAGGCAGGGGGCGCGCCCCAAGGGGTAGGCGCGCCCTGGACCCTCGTGGCCAGGTGGTGGCTCCCCCTGGTGTGTGCTCAGTTCCAATAATTCTTAAATAATCTAGAAAAAAATCATATTTCATTTTCGGGGCATTTTGGAGAACTTTTATTTTCGGGGTATTTTTTTATTGCATGGATAATTTAGAAAACAGACGGAAAATACTATTTTTGCTTTATTTAATCTAAATTACAGAAAGTAAAAAGAGGGTACAGAGAGTTGTGCTTTCTAACTTCATCCATCTCATGCTCATCAAAAGAAATCCACTAACAAGGTTGATCAAGTCTTGTTAACAAACTCTTTTGGAATAACATGAAACCGAAGAATTTTCGAACAACACTAGGTTACCTCAACGGGGATATGCATGTCCCCAACAATAAGAGTATCATATTTCTTCTTAACAGTAGGAAGAGGAAATTCAAAACCTCCAATAGTAATCATTGAAGTTTTTCCAATAGAATTAATACGGTGGACTTGAAGTTGTCTCCTCGGAAAGTGTACCGTATGCTCATTACGATTAACATGAAAAGTGATATTGCCTTTATTGCAATCAATAACAGCCCCTGCAGTATTCAAAAAGGGTCTATCGAAAATAATAGACATACTATCGTTCTCGGGAATATCAAGAATAACAAAGTCCATTAAAATAGTAATGTTTGCAACCGCAACAGGCACATCCTCACAAATACCGACATGTATAGCAGTTGCTTTTTCAGCCGTTTGCAAATATATTTCAGTAGGTGTCAACTTATTCAAATCAAGTCTACGATACAAAGAGAGAGGCATAACACTAACGTCGGCTCCAAGATCACATAAAACAGTTTTAACATAGTTTCTTTTAATGGAGCAAGGTATAGTTGGTACTCCTGGATCTCCTAGTTTCTTAGGTATTCCACCCTTAGTATGATCAACAAGCATGGTGGAAATTTCAGCTTCCGGTATCTTTCTTTTATTTGTGACAATATCTTTCATGTACTTAGCATAAGGATTCATTTTAAGCATATCAGTCAAACGCATACGAAAAAAGATAGGTCTAATCATCTCGGCAAAGCGCTCAAAATCCTCATCATCCTTTTTCTTGGATGGTTTAGGAGGAAAAGGCATGGGTTTCTGAACCCATGGTTCTCTTTCTTTACTGTGCTTCCTAGCAACGAAGTCTCTCTTATCATAACATTGATTCTTTGATTGTGGGTTATCAAGATCAACAGCAGGTTCAATCTCTACATCATTGTTATTGCTAGGTTGAGCATGCATCAACATGAACATCATCATTAAACTTATCACTAGATTCATGTTCATTACCAGATTGTATTTCAGCATCAGAAATAGAAATACCATTGGGATTCTCAGATGTGCCAACAACAGGTTCACTAGAAGCATGCAGAGTCCTATCATTTTTCTTTTTCTTCCTCTTAGAAGAGCTAGGTGCATCAACATTAGTTCTCTGAGAATCCTGCTCAATTCTCTTAGGGTGGCCCTCAGGATACAAAGGTTCCTGAGTCATTTTACCCCCTCTAGTCACAAATCTAACATCATTATGATTTTTCTTATTATTTAATTCATTGAGCAAATCATTTTGAGCTTTAAGTACTTGTTCTGCTTGAGTGGCAACCATAGAAGCATGTTTACTAATAAGTTGAAGTTCACCTTTAACTCTAGACATATAATCACTCAAGTGTTCAATCACATAAGCATTACGTTTCAATTGTCTACTAAAATAAGCATTGAAGTGTTCTTGTTTAACAATAAAATTATCAAACTCATCTAAGCATTGGCCAGCAGACTTATTACGGTGAATATCACCTTCATCAAATCTATAGAGCGAATTTACCTTTACTACCTAAGTCGGGTTATCAAGACCATGTATTTATTCAATAGGTGGTAAATTCTTAACATCTTCAGCTTTAATACCTTTTTCTTTCATAGATTTCTTTGCCTCTTGCATATCTTCAGGACTGAGAAATAGAATACCCCTTTTCTTCGGAGTTGGCTTAGGAGTTGGTTCAGGAAGTGTCCAATCATTTTCATTACTCAACATATTATTCAATAGCAATTCAGCTTGATCAACAGTTCTTTCCCTGAAAACACAACCAGCACAACTATCCAGGTAGTCTCTGGAAGCATCGGTTAGTCCATTATAAAAGATATCAAGTATTTCATTCTTCTTGAGAGGATGATCAGGCAAAACATTAAGTAATCGGAGAAGCCTCCCCCAAGCTTATGGGAGACTCTCTTCTTCAATTAGCACAAAATTATATATTTCCCTTAAGGCAACATGTTTCTTATGAGCGGGGAAATATTTAGTAGAGAAGTAATAAATCATATCCTGAGGACTCTGCACACTATCACGATCAAGAGAATTAAACCATGTTTTAGCATCACCCATTAATGAGAACGAAAACAACTTAAGGATAAAGTAATAGCGAGTTTTCTCATCATTAGTGAACAGGGTGGCTATATCATTTAATTTAGTAAGATGTGACACAACAGTTTTAGATTCATAGCCATAAAAGGATCAGATTCAACCAAGGTAATTAACTCAGGATCGACAGAGAAATCATAATCCTTATCAGAGATACAGATAGGTGAAGTAGCAAAAGCAGGGTCATATTTCATTCTAGCATTCAAGGATTTTTTCCTTCAGCTTAGCTAACAGTTTCTTAAGATCATATCTATCATTGCAAGCTAAAAAGTCTCTAGTAGTTTACTCATCCATAACATAACCCTCAGGCACAACAGGCAATTCATATCTAGGGGGAGAATCTTCATCATCATTTTCATCAATATTATCAGTTTCAATAATTTCATTCTCTCTAACCTTAGCAAATTGTTCATCAAAAAATTTACCTAGTGGCACAGTATTATCAATCATAGAAGTAGTCTCATCATAAGCATCATGCAAAAGCAGAAGTGGCATCATCGATAACATGCGACATAGCAGAATGAATAGCAGGAGTAGGGGTCCCAAGTTTACTCATAACAAAAGGTGAATCAAGTGCAGAGCTAGATGGCAGTTCCTTACCTCCCCTCATAGTTGAGGTAAAAATCTTGGTTTTTTCATCTTTCAAGTTCCTCATAGTGATAAACAAATATAAATTCCAAGTGACTCAAAGAATAGAGCTATGCTCCCCAGCAATGGCGCCAGAAAATAGTCTTGATAACCCACAAGTATACGGGATGGCAACAGTTTTCGAGGGTAGAGTATTCAACCCAAATTTATTGATTCGACACAAGGGGAGCCAAAGAATATTCTCAAGTATTAACAGTTGAGTTGTCAATTCAACCGCACCTGAAAGACATAATATCCGCAGCAAAATATTTAGTAGCAAAGCAATATGATAGTAGCGGTAACGGTAGCAAAAGTAGCAGTAGCAGTTTTATAGTGATTGTAACAGTGGCGACGGAAAAGTAACTAAGCGAATATCAATATGAGAAAAGCTCGTAAGCAATGGATCAGTGATGGATAATTATGTCGGATGCGATTCCTCATGCAACAGTTATAACATAGGGTGACACAGAACTAGCTACAGTTCATCAATGTAATGTAGGCATGTATTCCGAATATAGTCATACGTGCTTATGGAAAATAACTTGCATGACATATTTTGTCCTACCCCCCTTCCTGTGGCAGCGGGGTCCTATTGGAAACTAAGGAATATTAAGGCCTCCTTTTAATAGAGTACCGGACCAAAGCATTAACACTTAGTGAATACATGAACACCTCAAACTACGGTCATCACCGGTAAGTATCCCGATTATTGCCACTTCGGGTTTAACGGATCATAACACATAATAGGTGACTATAGACTTGCAAGATAGGATCAAGAGCTCACATATATTCATGAAAATATAATAGGTTCAGATCTAAAATCATGGCACTCGGGCCCTAGTGACAAGCATTAGGCATAGCAAAGTCATAGCAATATCAATCTCAGAACATAATGGATACTAGGGATCAAACCCTAACAAAACTAACTCAATTACATGATAAATCTCATCCAACCCATCACCGTCCAAGAAGCCTACGATGGAATTACTCACGCACGGCGGTGAGCATCATGAAATTGGTGATGGAGGAAGGTTGATGATGACGATGGGGACGGATTCCCCTCTCCGGAGCCCCTAACGGACTCCGGATCAGCCCTCTCGAGAGAGATTAGGGCTTGGCGGCGGATCCATATCATAAAACGCGATGAATCCTTCTCTCTGATTTTATTTCTCCCCGAACGTGAATATATAGAGTTGGAGTTGAGGTCGGTGGACCCTCAGGGGGGCCACGAGATAGGGAGCGCGCCCCCAACCTCGTGGACAGGGTGTGGGCCCCCTGGTGTTGATTCTTTCACCAGTATTTTTTATATATTCCAAAAATATTCTCCGTGAAGTTTCAGGTCATTCCGAGAATTTTTGTTTCTGCACAAAAATAACACCATGGCAATTCTGCTGAAAATAGCGTTAGTGCGGGTTAGTTCCATTCAAATCATGCAAGTTAGAGTCCAAAACAAGGTCAAAAGTGTTTGGAAAAGTAGATACGATGGAGACGTATCAGAAACTATTGGATATATTAGATGTGATTCAGACAATGTCACTGTGCTATTTTATTCTGGATGTGCTGTCATAGTTCTATGTTAGTGTTATTTTGATTGATGGCTTCAGTTCTATGTTATAGTATTCTGGATTGAACTAATGACAATGCTATTTTAATTGATGGCATCAATTCTGAGTTATAAAATTTGTGCATTTATAAACCTGTTAGTATTAATTTGATGTCATTCAAACACTGTCGATGTGCTGTTGCAGTTATATTTAGCTTTCTCATAAAATTGGCTATGTGTTATTACACATGAGTAAGAAATTACAGTGTTGTTGCGATTAATTTAGCATGTGATGTTCCTGAATTTCATTGTTGTCTCAGTAGCAGTTAATTCATTTGCACATATATTTTTTTAGAAGATCTATCATAATTAATGTGTTTCTTCAGTTTTGCAAAAGCGTGTGTGATCGATAGCCCTATGTCATACATTTTTCTTTACCGAATCATGTATATACTTAAATAACGCAAACGCTTAACTGAGGTAAAGCGTCTGTGATCGCTCCCTCTATCACATGGAGACTAGTATAGGACAAGCCCTTTAGGTGAGATCGTAGGATCAACACAAACATTTCATATTTAGACAATCCAAAAAATTCTGAAAAATGTACAACATACTTTCGGGGTATGTCTACAACTTAAAAAAAAATCAGCTCAAAACTCGATCTACATTTAGAGAATCAAAAAAGACAAATTCGAGTATGAATAGTGCCAGCTTTGGGTGAATAGTACTTGACACTATTCACATCTGATTTTGTCTTTTTAGTCCTCTAAGTGTAGTTCAAATTAGGAGCTGAAACTTTTTAAGCTTGTAGATCACACATGAATGTTTGTCTCCAATTTTATTTAGAATTTTTAAACATGTTCTGTATCTTCAAAAAATTGATATCATTGATCTCACCTAAGTGTTGATCCTATACAAGTCTTCCCCCCTCTATCACACATAATCGATAAAGAAAGTTTTGTGTGAAAATCTCTTCCAACACAAATGCTTGTTCCAAATACTTCCTCTATTCCTTTATATAAGGTGTATTTGTTTATTCAAAAGTCAAACGAGTGCATATTTGACCGAGTTTTTAGAAAAATATATTTATATCCACAATACGAAATTTAAATCATCTGATGCATCATGAAAAGTAGTTTCATATTTTATATATTAGGTATTGCAGATGTTGTTATTTCATTATATAATATTGGTCAGACATTCAAATGGTTGACTTGCACGGAAATCAATACACCTTATATTCTGGAACGGAGGGAGTATATTGGTTGGGAAGCTAAGTTGATCTCACACGGCTTGTCCGACGCAATTGTTTGTGTTAGCTCTCTCAATCACACATGATCATATACGCTAAGCATGTGTGAATGAAAGAGCTATCACACATTCATTTCTTCCTATGACGCCCATTAGCAACCAATTAAAAGTATCTTGTATTACTATCACCCATCAAAATGAAATCAGCTTTAGATCTCTGGTAGTATTTGATCTCCTCTTCTAGTAAAAGACGGACAACCTTCTCATTAGATTGATTTTTCAATCCAATCTCTTACTAGGATAAGGTGCGCATCTCTGCAATTTTGTCAAGGTCGTCAATAATGGTAGAGAGACATTATTTTTTCTTTTTTATATATCCCGTTTGTGTGTTTCGCCCATCCAGTGAGGTGTTGCCTCATGGCCCTTATTTTAAATTTTCATCTCTGAATAGGCATATGACCAATGGTGGGCTTCTCCTAGATATTCATGATTATGTGTACAAATCCATCCCGATGCAGCCATCCCAATTCAAATTTCAAAGGGCGGCGGGCATCTAAGTTCGTAGAGTCACTACTAGAAAAAAAAAGGCTGTTAGTAGCGCACCAGTTTTTGGTATTAATGGCGCACTTTAGGTGCGCCACTATTAACAAATAGTAATAGCGCACCAGAGGTGCGCTATTACTATGCCTAAAAGTGCGCCATTACAATCTGACTTAGTAATGGCGCCATTACAATTTTTTTTCAAAAGTTTTTTCAAAAAAAAATCACATTTTTTTAGATTTTTTTTCCATTTTTTTTCTTAATCTCGGGTCACTATGGCTTAATCACGGGTCAATATGCTTAATCTCAAGTTAAATCGCACTCCGTGGTCAAACTTACCGGAAGGTCACCCATCCTCACATTACTCCAGCTCAAGTACGCTTAACTGAAAACTTTTCAGTTCTATCCAACCCCAGCACCAGCTCACTTAACACGCACTTGTTGATATATCTATCAGATCAATCCTATTAAACCTTGTTGATGTCTAGGACTTTGTTCATGTTTATGAGTGTGATGAAATTTTGAAAAAATATTTCAAACTTTCTGGTCATATTACGTACCATATTCTGAACATTTTTTCCAAAAAAAAATTCCGAAACCAATTTTTTTTCTGTTACTAGTTGTTTGACACGAGAAAAATCTTATGAGCACTCCGGAAGAAGGGAAGAGAAGGAGTATGGATTTCTCTCATGCGCCGGCGAAAAGAAAAATGCGGGCGTGCTAGTGTACCGTAGTACACAAAGAAAAGGGGTATGGGAAACAAGTATTTCATTAATCTCATTGGCGTCATCTTGGTGAACTCCGTGGCGCCATCCACCGCGGCACGGCAGCGTCATCCTCCCGAGCCTCCACGCCTTTGTCCTCCATGGCGCCGGCTTGATGAAGTTGACACTGGCGTCATCTTGGCAAACTCCGCACCACGATCCACTGCGGCACAGCGGCGGCATCCTCCACGGAACACGGCGGAATCCTTGTGAGCTCCGCGCCTCCGGGACTCCAGCTTGACGAAGTAGACGTCGTCGGCCTCATTACCAAGGGTAGCCACCACAAAGGAGGCCAACAGGCTGCGCGCCGGTAGCCCCATCGACACGCCCTTGTCTTCCACGCCTTGGTGAAGTCCGGGAGTAGCCTCGTCGTCTTCGTTAGCTTGAGGAAGATGATGATAACACCAGCAAAGTGCTGCATGATCGCGAGCTCCACCGCGCCATCACGTGTTGTGCATGCATGCAATAATAAAGGATAAAGGAGTGATTAGATGATAAATTTACCGTTCGGGAAGATCGACTTGGCGTTCGTGTTGCTGTCGAGGCGCCGGCTTCTTGTACGGATGATCGTCGGCGTTGTTGTGACGAGATGTCGAGGCCGATCTCTCTTCTCTCCTTCTGATGACGGCGACCGTGGTGGCTGGGTGTCTCTGCGTGCCGGCCAGGACGTGGTAGCTCCTGTATTTATAGGACGGGGAGGGCTGGACGTTGTACGCAGCCCGCCGCTGATTTCTTCCTTCTATTCTTCTTCTTGATGTCCAAGTCTGCGGAAAGAAAAGGAAACAAACCGATGCATACCTTGTTTCTTCCAGCATGCCTTCCAACAAAAAATCAACGAGGTCGGTTGAGTCTTTGGTTTTCCTAATGTTGAAGCTTGCCAATTATACGAGCACACACCGGCTTTTTTTTTGAGCATCAGTACAGACATAAGCGCTCATATACACGCGCATACACTCACCCCTATGAAGGCGCCTCGTCGTCGACGGGAACGTCTCCTCCCACTGAAAGCGCATCGCCGAAAATGCTGAAATAAATCCAGGAATAATGCGAGCACCAGGATTTGAACCTTGGTAGGTTGGGGATACCACTGTCCACCTAACCATCTCAACCACTGGTGGGTTGGGGATACCGCTGATTTCTTCCTTCTATTCTTCTTCTTGATGTCCAAGTCTGTGCAAAGAAAAGGAAACAAACCGATGCATACCTTGTTTCTTCCAGCATGCCTTCCAACAAAAATCAACGAGGTCGATTGAGTCTTTGGTTTTCCTAATGTTGAAGCTTGCCAATTATACGAGCACACACCGGCTGCTCCCGTGCATGTAACTTGCACCGGGTATTCGGATATGTATTTGTGCCCTTGTCGACCGGGCCGTAGATACTCAAATACATACAGATATGATGTATAAATACAAAATGGGTATTCGGATATGTACGCACGCGAGCTTGCCGACCGGTCCAGACACCCGAATACGTACACGTACAAAGCTAGACTACCACATCTAGCCAATGTGCATGTGGCCAGGACGTACGCATGCACACGAATTTCTTGCACCAACATTTCATGCACGTGCATGTGAAAGAACGTGGGCAGCTTGTCATTCATGAGTGTGCCATGCTAAATGAATTTTGCCTTTGTATTTATAGCCTGCATAAAAATCTCATTAAAAATATATATATTATTTTATGCAACAGTGGACAAAAACTCATCAAACAAATGCCCCCTCGTCGAGTTGAGCTTGAGTGCGAGGCTAATCGAGCTCGACTCGACGCATTTTTTTTACTTTTCTTGGCGCATTATTCACATGCAGCCTAAAGACCCGGTTTGGAGTTGGACGATCGTGCGCGCCATTCTGAAGATGGTTGATTAGTAACAATGTATCTTAGTGTATGTATGACCATTCACACTTGTGTTCTCTAGGGAGTTTGCTGGATCATATATATAGCAGACATGATGCTAGACAACGAAACAACCCTATCTGTCTTCATTCCAATGACGAAACATCATGCATTGTCCTAAAAACAAAAACCAGAATTTACCAATATCGTCGCGACCGTCTAGCTGCTACAGTGCCAGCCAACTTGATTGGAGGGTTTCACATATTCACGCTGGTTCACTGGCACGTGGCACAGCTCCCATGATTTCCACGTGTTGATGTAGGCGAGGCATCGGTAGACCGTCGATACCTCCCCTTCATTGAGTGAATCGCCACACCACTCACGGTGTGACAATTTTGGTGGTATGCCGGGACACCATGAGCCTTACGAATGATTGAGGGCTTGACGTTGCCCCCATGCTTCATTGTTGTTGGAGACGGGGCCATGAGCGCAGGTGTTGCCTTATGGCGCCCATCGCGGGCGTCGGTGTAGACCATTGGTTGCCGACGTGTTGTCAGCGTTGTTATGGATGCATGGGCATTGCTGCCCCGAAACACCCATGATGTAGGTCGATGTAGTGGTTTGTCGCCGGAATGTCGTCGACGACGATAGGGAGTGTCTCTCGATGGCTGCAAAGATGTTGGAAGAGCACAACTAGGAACACCAAATGAAAACAGGCGAAAAAGAGAGGGAAAAAGGTGGGTTTTAAAATGTTGGTTTTCCCGTTATACACCAGCTATAGGCGTGATATCTAAGAAGGCTACCGAAGGACTTGTCATTGGGAACCATCGAAAGACCTTGACAATTGCAACTCAACAACTTAAATAGCTTTGGTGTACGTGTATGAAGACGCCGTGTTTTGGGATGCTCCCGAGAGGCAACAAAAATTCATACTCTAGCCCATCATCATACTGAGGGCCCCCACAGCTCAAACATGCCCCTTGCGCATGCCCCATGAACCCAGAGACTTGGGTGTGATAGGTTGAGGGTAAATGGTTTTGGTTCAACGGCTTGGCGATTTTTCTTCATGCATTTTGAAGGGTGGTGAACAGCTTCCTCCCGCCTTCCTTCTAGTGGGTTCCTTACTGCTTGGGACCGCTTGACTGCTTCTTGGATTGTTGGGATTTTCTTTCTTCAATTTCTTCTTGGACTTTCAGAATTTCATCTTGATTTCTCACGCGGATGATTGATTGGCCGCGGACTTCATGGACTTGTTTTGACATTCGGCTCGAACTTCTTGAGGACTCTTCTTCCGAGATGTCTTGGGGACCCACCTTGGGAGCTTGGAAGGGAACTGTTCACCTCTGTGGACTAGGAAAAACCCTCTAGCATTTTATCTGAGGCTTCTGGTGGCGCACCCCAGGGTTGCCATGTGACTACACACCAAACCAACTTGTGTTGGGTCAGGCAGCCCTCCATGATCTTTTCCTATGGTCTTCCCTAAAATGCGAGCCTCTGTGAACACGAGGCATGCCAGGAAACATGAAGAGCGCGGGGTCTCAATACTCAGAAGTGCCCAAGTAATCATCTCCGCTGCCTCCGGAAGCATACACCTAGTACGTGTCGTGCATTGTGGGTGTAGGAGCCGCTCCACCTGCAACTTGACACATTGTGCCGCCCTCCAACAAGTCCTAGGGTAGCCGAAACTTCAATCAACAGCGTAGTGCGATAGGGGGAAGCCATTTTTTTGTTGGACTTAGTCCGTAAAACTTGGGGAAAACTAGATATATCCACAAAATGCTAAGGAGAACGCATCATGGATCCGAAAGCCCACATACAAAGTTTCCCCAATGAAAATCCAAAAGAGGCAAAATTTTAAGAATTTTATTTTTGAGGAACCTTCCGTTGATTGGGGGCATAGGTCGGACTCCCTGGGAATCTACAAGCTCGTATGCTCCCCCGTCATAGACTTGCTCGATGACGTATGGCCCTTCCCACTTTGGTTCGAACTTGCCCTTCGTCTTGTGCGTCACGACGATTGGCCGCCTGAGCACGAGAACCAACTTGCCTTTTCGGAAGACGCGCTGCTTGACGAGCTTGTCGTAAGCTCTCACCATATTCTGGCGGTAAAGCTCCAGGTTCTGTAGGGCATTAAGTCGCCCCTCTTGAAGGGCGTCGAGCTCCTGAAACCGCAGTTGTACCTGTTCGTCTTGGGCGATCTCATCTTGGATAGCCACCCTCAAAGAGGGTAGCTGGACCTCCAGTGATAGGACCGCCTCACTCCCGTAAACGAGAGAAAATGGAGTCGCCTGCGTTGGGGTACGGACTGTGACACGATACGCCCATAAGGACTCGAAGAGACGATCATGCCAGTCTCTCCGATTCCTTGTCACCGTCTTCTTGAGTATCTTGCCGAGCATCTTGTCAAAAGCCTCGATCGCACCGTTAGCTTGAGGGTAGTAGCCAGTGGAGTAGTTCCACTTGATCTTGTACTTCTCCGTGAACCTGTACATCTTGTTGGACTTGAAGGCCTTACCGTTGTCGGAGGTGATCTGATGAGGTATCCCAAAGCGATATATGATGTTTCGCTCTAGGAAGTTGATGACGTTGTTACTCTTCACTTCCCGTAATGGGACAGCTTCCGCCCACTTCGAGAAGTAGTCCATCGTGGCGAGGATGAAGCGATGCCCCCTGGAAGATGGAGGGTCGATAGGGCCGATGACGTCGATTCCCCAGGCATCGAATGGCCAAGAAGGGATGGTAGGGTGAAGAGGGACAGGCAGCCTGTGCTTGAAATCACCATGAACTTGACAGTTGTGGCACGATCTAGCCACCCGAAGGCAGTCTGGCATAATGCTGGGCCAGCAGTATCCTGCTAGACGTATACTATGATACATCTTGGCCCCTCCTTGGTGCCCGCCGCAGACTCCATGATGCATCTCCTGTAGGATCTTGTCGGCTTTTGTTCGGTTGACGCATCGAAGTAGGACCTCCTGCCCATGGGAACACCTATATAGGACACCTCTTCAAAAAGATAGAAAGGAAGTCGTCGTTGTAGTTGGCGCCTCATGACAGGGTCGTCGGGGAGGCTCCCATGCTTGAAGTAGTCGAGGAATAGTTGCAGCCACTCGCCCTCCTCTATGGCATTTGTCATGATGGTATTGACTTCGTACTCTGCCGGGATGAGCTCTAAAACAGCCGGGAGTAGCCACCTTTCTTCCACGTTCACCTGCATTGTTTTATTATTTGGGAGCACCAATGCCGCTGCTAGTTTCGCCAAGGCATCAGCAGGTGCATTCCTACTTCGCGGGACATGGAGCACTTCAACATGTTGAAAATTTTCCATTAGATTCCAGGCCGCGGAATAGTACGCCACCAGTTCAGGCTTGCGAACCTCATAGGCTTCGTTGACTTGACAAAGGATGAGTTGAGAGTCTCCAGAAGCCCGCAAGGAACGAACCTCCATGGAGAGTGCCAAGAGGAGGCCGAAGATGAGCGCCTCATACTCTGCTTCGTTGTTGGAGCATTCTTCTTTGAGGAGGGAGAATGAGTGATACATCACCCCTCCTTGTGGCGTCTTGAACACCAATCCTGCACCGGCTCTTCGTCTTGGGGTACCATCAGAGTCAGCGTCCATGCGGGAGGCACCGTCAAAGTAAAGTTCCCACGACGCGTCGAGGTTGACATCGAAAACCTCCTCGTCAGGGAGGTCCGTGACAAGAGGTGAGTCATCTGGAATTGGGTGCGCTGTGAGAAACTCCGCCAAGGCTTGACCCTTAATTGCTTTTTGAGGCGCAAAGGTGATGTCAAACTCCATCATGATAAGGGCCCATTTTCCAAGTCGCCCCATGAGCGCGGGCTGACTTAAAACATACCTCACGGGGTCTGCCCTCGCGACGAGCTGGACTTCATGCTTCAACGTGTAGTGCCTGAGCTTCTTCAAAGCAAAGATTAGGGCCAAGCACAACTTCTCTATAGAAGAGTAGTTTCGCTCAGCCCCCACCATGGTGCGGCTCAAGTAATAACACGCCACCTCCTTCCCTTCATCATTGTTTTGGGAACAAAGCACCTATCGAAGTAGGCTGCGCTGCAATGTATAGAATGAGGAGAGAATTCCTTATTTAACACTCTGTCTAAATTTTATGCCCTATTTGACATCGACATATAATTTCTTCCCTATTTGACAACGAGTCTAAATTTTATGCCTTTTATAATACTTGTGTCCATTTTAAGCCTAAATGATACCTTAAAAGACCATTTTGCCCTCATGTAGTATGTTTGTGTGCGTGTGCGCGCGCGTGTACATGTGTGCTACTGCCGTGGGTGTGCGTGTGTGCTACTGCATGTGGGTTTGCTATTGCATGTGTGCGTGTGTGTGCGCTGTTGCGTGCCCGTGTGCTGCGCATTAGGATTAATCTTGTTATATGTTATACAATGCAAGTGTGGATCATGGGTGTGTTGCATGTCACTTGAGCACTAGAGATAAGGTGAGTTAGTTAGTCTGTTAGTGCTTGACCGCGTTTGTACACATTGCATGCAGGCCAGATTGTGTGGCCATTACGGGGGAAAAAGGTTATGGGATGCTGCACAAGTTCTAGACTTGGGCATGCATGTAGACAGGGATTAGCTAGTGGCCAGGTTACGGTTTTTTTTATCTAAGGCCGAGTTATGGGTTAGTGGGCGAGAGTGCCGGATAGTCGGTGCATGCGTGAGTCCAACCCTATATATGTTGCATATTACACATAGTGGGCGAGAGTGCGGTCGTCTCTCGTGTGAACCAAGGAGCCGACCTCTTGGCAAAGCCATTGTTCCTCTTCCTTAGTGCTAATGTGTGTGTGGGTGTGTTTCCCTGGTCATATGTGTTCTTTGTGTTGAGAGAGAAAGCAAAAAAGAGACTTGTATGAGGCAACGGAGGAAGAAGAAGAGGTGTTGCGAGAGGCAGCATCAACACTGTGTGCATCCGTGCTGCTGCTACTGTTGCGTGTGTGTTGCTGCCTGTGAGTGTGTTGTGTGCGTGTGTGCGTGTGCGTGTGTATGTGCTGCTACGTGTGTGCTACTGCTCGCGCACTGATGCTGCGTGTGTGCGCTACTGCCCTGCACACACACATAACATGAGGGGCAAAAGGGTCTTTTCAAGTGCTATTTAGGCTCAAAATGAACAAAAGTGTTATGAAAGGCTTAAAATTTAAACTCGTTGTCAGATAGGGAAGAAAAAGTTTATCAGTGTCAAATAAGGAAACGAAATTTAAGATAGTGTTCAATAAGGAATTCTTTCTAGAATGAGTGGGCGCCCCTTCACGGGAGCTGCAAAGACAGGTGGATTAAGGAGGTACCTTTTGATCTCATCAAATCCGTGTTGGCATCCTTCATCCCACACGAACGGAGCTCCTTTCTTCATGAGGCTCGAGAAGGGCTGGATACGTCCGGAGAGGTTGGAGATGAAGCGCCTGATGTACGCAAGCTTCCCTTGCAATGACCTCAACTCTTTGAGATCTTGAGGCGGCGGCATGTCGAGGATGGCCTTGATCTTCTTAGGCTCGATCTCTATGCCCCGGTGACGAACAACAAAGCCGAGGAAGAGGCCTGACTGAACAGCAAAGGCACACTTCATTGGGTTCATCTTGAGTTGATGTTGACGTAGCCACTCGAAGACAACTCGAAGATCCTCCTGATGATGCTTGCGATCCTTGGTTTTGACTACCATGTCATCAACATAGCATTCCACCGAATGGTGGATTAAATCACCAAGAACACATGTCATGGCGCGCTGGTAAGTTGCACCAGCATTCTTCAGTCCGAATGGCATGACGGTGTAGTAGAAATTTCCCTTCGGGGTCCTAAAAGCGGTGTCGATGGCATCAGCGGTATCCATCTTGATCTGGTTGTAGCCTGACGAACCGTCCATGAAGGAAAGTGCGCCATGGCCTGTGGTGGAGTCGATGATTATCTCTGGGATTGGGAGAGGAAACTCATCCTTTGGGCAGCCGCGATTGAGGTCGCAGAAGTCCTGGCAGATTCGTATCTGCCCATTCTTCTTCTCCACCGGGACAATATTGGCGAGCCACCGTGGATACTTCGTCTCCTTGATATAACATGCGGCAATTAACTTGTCTACCTCTGCGATGACATCGTCTTCAAGTTTTGGACGTAACCATTATGGTTGCTGCTTGATGGGACGGAACCGTGGGTCAATCGCCAACTTGTGCGTAGCAACACGAGGGTCCAAACACTAGTAGAAAAAGGGTCAAACGTGAAGCACATTAGTGTCGGTTTAAATTTGAGCTGGCACTAATGGTACCATTAGTGCCGGTTCGAACGGCTATGCATTAATGCCGGTTTGTGTTGAACCTTTAGTATCGGTTCATGCCACAAACCGATACTAAAGGGGTGATTGCAGGCTGGCGTCAGGCCGGGGCCCCACGATCACCTTTAGTACCGGTTTGTGCCACGAACCGGTACTAAAGGGGTCTGACCTATAGTACCGGTTTGTGACACAAACCGGCACTATAGGACAATTTTCAAACCCCCCCCCCCCCCCGTGTGTCGCCATTTCAGTTCTGAAAAAATCAAAAGAAAATGAGAAAAACTTCAAAAAATAAAATCCTTCGAGAGGTAGTTATATTACTACATCTACTAGTTAGGAAAATTTGAAAACTTAAATTTGGACATGTTTTGCAAAAAGTGTAGGGAAAATGTAAAACGGCTATAACTTTTGCATACGATGTCGGAAAAAAACATATAATATATCAAAAAATTCAGCACGGTCTACCTGTTTGCAATTTTTTAGGATCCTCAAATTCCAAAACAAAAAAAAGATATGGTCAAATTTTAGTTTTTTTAAAAAAAATTGGTTAAATCTGGTCAAACTACTTATTCAAGAAGTATTAATGTTACTACATAATTATTCAAGAATATTAGTATTACTAAATAATTATTTCAATTTTTTAAATTTTGGTCAAATCTAGTCAAACTATGGTAAAACTGTGGTCAAACTATGGTCAAACTTATTCAAGAAATATTAGTGTTACTAAACAATTACTGTTTTTTAGAATAATAGTTTCAAACTCAAACGGTGAAACGTGTGACCTAATGCTCAAGTTAAACTGCTGAGGGTTAATCGGATTGATAGCTTACATTTGTCAGGAAAACAACAACTGCAGACTTGGAATGTAGGGGGAATAGAACTCCGAAGTTAAGCGTGCTCAGGCTGGGGGAGTGAGAGTATGGGTGACCGGCCGGGAAGTCAGGCGATTTGGAATGAGTGATCCACACTTGAGCAGTTAAGAGAGGTGCTAAACCATCAAATAATTCAAAAAAATTAAAAATCGAAAAAAAATCAAATTTTTTTCCAAAAATTTCAAAAAAAAATTCAAAAAAAACCTTTAGTACCGGTTGGTAACACCAACCAGTACTAAAGGTCCCCCATACCAGGGTGCGAGCTCACGCCACGTGGTGGCACTTTAGCGCCGGTTCGTGCCGAACCGGTACTAAGGGGGGGGGGGCTTTAGTGCCCACCCCCTAGTGCCGGTTATGGAACCGACACTAAAGGCCCTTACGAACCGGCGCTAAAGCTCCGTTTTCTACTAGTGAAACCTGGCATCTCCTTGTAACTCCAGGCGAAGCAGTCTCGGTACTCCATCAAGAAGCTTCGATAGTCCTCCCGCTCCTCTTCCGTCAGTGTGGCGCTAACGAAAGTGGGGCGTGGGTCGTCGTCCGTTCCAAGGTTGACTTGGACGAGATCATCGAATGTGGGTTGTCCTCCATCTTTCTAACTCATGTGGTGCCGATATGGTGCTAAGTTCATCGGCATCACTTGGCTCACCGTTGGTAGAGTGTTGTTGATGAGGAATGGCGGACAAAGTGTCGGACTCATCGCTTGATGAGACGGACATGGCGTGGCAGTTGACTCGTGTTCCGACACCGAGCTCCTCCTCTTCATCGGCAGGGACATCGTAGGTACAACATTCCATCGCATCGTGTATCGGATCACCAAGGACGCATGTCATGGCATGCTGATATGTTGCACCTGCATTCTTCAATCCAAAAGGCATGTCATTGTTGTAGAAGTCTCCTTCTAGCATTGGTCGCCTTCTATCTTCTGGTTCTCGTGGTGCTTGCATGGAGCTGAGCTTCCCCTCATTGTCGGGGGCGTCGGGGTTGTTGCATCCAAGCCCAAACTTTGGTTGAGCTTTGCCCTTTTGCTTGATGAGGTCTTTTGCTTGTCTCCACCATTCCTCACATATGTCGGGTGGTGAAGGCATCCTGTTGTTCCGCCCAAGAGTGATCCCGGCCTTCTCCAGCAAACGAACCATCTTGGGCTCCGCCTTCATTGTCGATAGTACCTCCTCTGGGTCACTACAAGTTTGGGGAAATTCAAATACAAAATCACATTGTTTTACCTGCGGGACTTTGTAGAAAATGGTCTAGACTCTAGATCCGGATAAACTGGGGATTGCCCAAACCTCCAATGGGGAAGTCACTGAGATATAGAGCGATGGGGGTTGTACACCTTGAGCTCCCCTTGCGACTTCATCCACTTCTTTTATTCTTCTTCTATTAGCAATTGGTACGGGCGCAGGCTCTTCCCTCCGGGGGTTGCGTGCCCGTAGCGTGATGGGTGGTGGCGCATCATTGCCGCCTGTTAGCATCCTAGAGCCTTCCTGGGCACCTACAGAGCTTCCAAGTGTTAAACAAATGGGCTCTCGGCGCGCCAAAGTTGATGAAGAAGTGGTAGCCTCGTGAGAAATTGTTGTGGCCAACCTCAGCGTGATTGGTGTTGACGTCGGGAACCTTTCCTTCAACAATAATGGGGCCACTGGACTAGGGATAGAAGATCTTGTTCCACATGATGTCGAAGTAGAGTTCCCTACCTGCAATTGGGAGGAGGGGTTATAGTCGTACCGCACAGATGAAGATGGCGTCCTACGGACTTGGCCCCTGTAGGTCCGAGGGGAGGAGCCCTTTGCATCGGCAGGTGAGCTCGGCATGATGGGGAGCTTCATCTCGGCTACTGGCCCAAAACCTGGTTTGGTCAAGAGATCCATCGGAGGTGTTGTGCGCCCCAAATGCTGGTCGCTGTCTACAATGGGGAAATAGTACTTCGCATCTGCATGGTGAGACTCCTGCATAGTATAAGGAGATATGTTGCCGATGATGCGCTTTTGTGTACCGCTGGCATCGAGGAACTTCAGGCATTGATGGAGGGTGGATGGAACGACGCGGTACTTGTGGATCCACGGTCTTCCTAGAAGGGCGGAGTAGGAGGTATTCGCCTCACTGACGAAGAACTGCACCTTGAAGCTAAAAGTTGACATCTGGATCTTCAATGTAATGGCACCTAGTGTAGGCTTCCCATGGTTGTCGAAGCCGCATATCATCATGTCAGTAGCCTCCAAGTCGTCCACCGTAAAACCTGCCCGCGTCAAACTCTGAAGATGGAGAATGTTCACGGCAGACCCTGGGTCTATGAGGATCCTGCGAAGATGTGCAACACCAATATTACCTTCCACATACAATATTATCATCCTCGTCGAACGTGATCTCGTTCACGAACAAGGGGCTGGAGCAAAGACGGTGTTTCGCCATGGACACCTCGTAGAGTTCCGGAGCCTGGAGCGCCTTGATAAGGGCTTCGCGAAGGTCAGGCACCATCATGAGCGCATCATGCACACTCAAAAGTGCAGGGATCCGCTTGAGGTGGGCGATGATGTTGTAGTCGATGTCACGTGCCTTCATCTTCTCGGCCTTGGTGTTCAGATTCCTCCTCCTGCACAGGCGCCTCCTTTGGGGCGCTTGGCTTCTACACCCTTGTTGGCTTGATCTTTAGTGGTTCAGGTAGGACTTTTCCCCCACGCAGGTTCATGTTCACCTCTTCCAATGGCACTTCCTTTGTCGCCTCTTCGGCGTGGAGGACAGCTTGCTCTTCAGGAGTAAACACGTCTTCGGAAGGGGTGTCGCTGTAGTCATGGATGACGTTGCAACTCTCTATGCTTGGTGATTGGGATGAGCTGGCTCCTTTTTGAACTTTCTCCCCCTCCTTTGTTGGTGCTTGCCCCTAGCCGGGTGGCAAGAACTGCGCCAAGGTTGGTAGCACACGCCCCCATCGAGGAAAAGGCTCGTCTCCCTCTGACATAGGGACAAATCTTGGTGTGGAGGCCGGCGTTGACTTGGATTGAACCGCCTTAGAATTCTTGGGGGAGCTCGTTTTGGCAAAGCCGAGCGAGGATGTCGGGGTGGAAGCCTCCTTGTGTACGACCTTTGGTGCACCGTCCTCCAAGGCTCCTCCCTGGGAATGGTTGGGGTCACCTGTGGCCGAAAGGGAGATACCGGCGTCTTGGAGAGGACGAGGTTGGATAGCTGGTCTTCAACTTGGGATAGTGGCACCCATGTTTCTTCGAGCTTCGTGTCTTCACTTGGCGGAGATGGTAACTTCATGCTCACCATGTTTACTGCATGGTAATCTGGGTTGATAGCTTCTGGGTCGAGGTTGATCCTCCTCACATTAATGGCTCTTTGGAGCCATTCTTTGAACGCGACACAATCTTCAATGACATGTCCCACATACCTGTGATATGGGCAAAATAAAGGATTATCTGTCATCCTCACCTGATCAGGCCTCCGAGGCTCTGGTAAGCTCAAGGCTCGATGTTCCATCAACTGGTCGAACATGTCCTTGATGAGCTCCCGACGAAAGACATACTGCTTCTTGAGGAGCTCCTGCATCGACTGGCGTTGCCTCCCTCCGGCTTGTTCGCCTCTTGCACCCAAGATAGACACATGGCCTTGCGGTGTAGACAAGAAGACCTTAGTGGTGTTCGTTTCAGCTGGTGCCTTCGCCTTGCTACCGTTGTTGATTTTCTTGGACGTCGAGGCGAAGCGCTTGGCGGGATCAAATGCACTGGCATTCTTATAGAGCTCCATTATATGCAGTGATTTATCCGTGCTGAGGGCACTAAAAGTTCTAGGCTCACGCCGAGAGACTTCAAGTGACCAATGCTGCTGCATCCCATGGACGCACATCTCAATGGCATCCTCGAGGTGCATCTCCCTGGAGAGACGCACATAACTATTGCGGAAGCGGATGATATAGTCATCAATGGACTCATCTCGTCGTTGTCGTACTTGTGCTAGCTCGACAACCGAGAAGTCCTTCTTCATGGCGACGAAGTGCTTCTTGAAAACCTATTTCATGGCCGCCCAACTCCCAATGGACCCAACCGGTAAACGGCTGTACCAATGGAAGGCGGGCCCGGTTAATGACCCTGAAAATTGGCGAAGGAGAAGTGACAGGCTGTTTGCTGTGTCGCTCCGCCTCAAAGTACGCCAAGTGCTCCCTTGCATCACCAGTTCCATCAAATTGACGAAACTTTGGTGGGTGCCACCCTGCGGGATACGCCATCATGTCATGCCACGCCTCGTAAGGCTTCTCCAGCTCACTCTCGGAGGTGCGAGGGGCTTGATCTATCGCCATTTGCTTCAACTTCTTGTCCACCATATCCCCGACCATGTCGTGGTAGTCCTTCAACTAAAACTGCGTGTGGTACTGCGTTGTCAGAACCAGCAGGGCTAAACCAAGGCCGGGCTTGAGTGTTGGGGTCGTGTTGAGGCACATCATTTAAGGGCACCCTAGCAGGAGGGCCCACCTGGAGTTCCTCTTTTTGCGGATCCACCACTCGTTGTAGCACGCCTTGTGGGGGAACGCCTTGGTTGTTCATCATGAGCTCCATGAACTGGTCAAGCTTTGACGCCAACTGGTCAATCGTCTGGCGCTGGCTTCTGACCTCTTCTTCTAGAGACACTTCTTGTGGTGCTACTTGGTTTACAACACTTCGGCCCTGGGTGCCATCAACGGGTGGCTTGGCAGCTGGATCTTGATCCACAAGGCTATCACCATGATTCACCATGCGAACTGGTGCGGTGTGGAGGTCTTCATCACCTCCCTCGTAATCTGACAAAACCGATGAAGCTAGTTCATGGTAACGAGGGGAGTGCGGGCGACTCTCCAACGATGGCGAGGAAGATGAGTCGGAGAATCCTTCGTCATCATCAAGGTTAACTTGGCATTCTCTATCTCTGGGAAACCCATCCGTCATGCCTTGATGGGCGATGGATTTTAATCTTGTATTGGCCCCTGGCCGGTTTGCAACTTGTCGTCGTCCTTAAAGGTCTTGAGGAAGCCTTGATGTAATGTCGGTGTAGTGACGCTTGTATGTATCTTCATTTTGTGAAGTGCTCCCTCCATCTAATGAGCCTTTCCTTGTTGTCACAGGAAGACACGTGGCCCTGGATCTTGTAGCTTCTTGCGACGTCGATGAGCTCGTCTTGGCATCCCCGTCTGCACCCCTGAGCCATGCACGAACAAGGCCAAGGCACGGTAGGAAGGTCCTCTGGAAGTCTGCCTTTGGGTTCGGCACAATCTCTTCTTCAGAAGGATAGTCGAACTCCTCGGTGATGGCGGGAGGTCGCCATCCATTACTTGACCCTTCACTTGGCTGCACTCCAAGAGTACCGCACAAGGCAAGGTTCTTCTCAGTTGATTCCTTCGCTTTTTCAGCCTCCTGTTGAGCTTGGGCTTCTCCATCTTTTTCCATCCTTTCAGAGGGAACAAGAGGAAACTCTGTGGGCAGTGTTGCTTCTTGCGGGAGGGCAGCGTTGGCTGGACCATCGGAAGCTACTTCGTTGTTGGAGGAGAACGTAAGCTTGGCTTCTTCAACGCCTTCCATCGGTGTGGCCGTCGGCACTGGCATCTTCTGATTCTCTAGTGGAGGTGCTGGTGCAGTCGCCTTCACCTGTTCATCATTCATCTGGGGAAGGGATGAAGAAGGAACCACCTTGATCCCTTGCTCAGTGCTTCTTGTGGACGTCTTGCGTTGTTTCGGCGCCAACCGACTGAGCAGGTAGCTATACCGCTCATGCCGCTCCAAGTCGGGGGAGATGCGAAACTTGATCCTGTCATTTTCTTGCACAACCCCACCATCGGGTCGTAAACGTACCTGAGTGTGTCGAAGGACTAAGTCCTCAAGTTCTTTATAAAGAACATGACGGTTTCTCCGACGCCTCTCGCGCTTGTGCTGGTTCTCCGTTGGAAAGATACCATCCCTTTGTACCTGTGGCGTGCGTAGGAGTGCTGGTGCAGGGCACCTCGTGGAGGATGAAGTCCTGTCCGTCATCGCTTGCAGCTGTGGCCGATCTCCCCGCCTAGGAAGTGGCGAAGGTCGTGGTAGAAGTGTCGATCACAAAGGTTCCCGTGGTGGCCACTGTTGAGTGGGCCAAGGGTCCCTCTCATCGTCTTGATGTCCCCGCCTGGGAGGTGATGAAGGTCGTGGTGGAAGTGCGTGTCGCAAAGGTTCCCGTGGTTGCCACTGTTGAGTGGGCCGGGGGTCCCTCTCATCGTATTGATGTCATGACCATCGGTTCCAACGTGAAGGCATGTTGGGATATCTCCCTTGTGGGAAGTGTCGAGTTGGTGAAGGTTGTCGCCGAGGTGCCAAAGTCTGGCGCTCATGTTGAGGATGATGGCTTGGTGCTTGACGCCTCATCCTTCCCGCTGCTTGAGTTGACGATGCACTTGGCGCCGCTGGGTCCTGGAGCCTCCTTTGGATACTGTTCATCTGCTCTTGGAGTTGGCGAAATTCTTGCCGTAGGTCATCGTCCCGTGGCACGAGTGCTTCATGCCGAAGGGTGGAAAACCTGTTGTTGTTAGGGTCGACCGCCGAGTTGTGGAGACACTGCGCCCATGCACCCCTTCGAGTGTCGCCAATGTTGAGGAAGACAGTAGGGCCTGGTAGAACAGGCTCTTTGCGTGAGCGCCTCTTCTAGAACTCCTTCATGATGGCGCGTCTCACCAGTTCCTTGACCTTGCATGGCTCGTATGCACAATCATCAAGGAACAAGTCATACGGAGGGGTTAAGGTGCTTCGGTAAGTGAACACCTTATCAGCTAGGTCCATGGCGCCGAGTGACCAATCCTCCTCCGGCACCGTGCTCTGAGCGATGCGGGAAGCTATCTGTTGGTGGAGTAATTGTACCTTGCGGTACTTCTGTTGGGGAACGTAGTAATTTCAAAAAAATTCCTACGCACACGTAAGATCATGGTGATGTATAGCAACAAAAGGGGAGAGTGTTGTCTACGTACCCTCATAGACCGTTCGCGGAAGCGTTATATTAACGCGGTTGATGTAGTCGTACGTCTTCACGTCTGACCGATCCAAGTACCGAAAGCACGGCACCTCCAAGTTCTGCACACGTTCGGCTCGGTGACGTCCTCGCCTTCTCGATCCAACAAGAGGGGCGAAGTAGTAGATGAGTTCCGGCAGGACGACGGCGTGGTAACGGTGTTGGTGAAGAACAGTCTCCGCAGGGCTTCTCCTAAGCACTACGAAAACCATGACGGAGGATAAACTAGAGCGGACGGGGTTGCCGGCACACGGATTGGTGTTTCTTGATGTGTCTTTGGTGCTAGCCCTACCCCTCTATTTATATGTTGAGCCCTGGGGTCGAAACTTGGAGTAAAAGCCTCCTCAAAGTCGGTTTCACCCAAAAGGCAAGAGTCCTTCTCGGACTCCAGGGCTAGACGCCAGGGTTCCCGGTGTCTACCCCCTAGACGCCAGGGTTCCTAGCGTCTAGCCTCTGGTCTCCGCAAAACTTCCTTTTGCACTTTCCAAAAGCCTCGTGGGCTTTCCCCTTTGGCCTAGATAAAGTGTTCTCATGCCCAAACATTCCGGGAAACATCCGGAACCCCTTCCGGTGAATTCCAGAACCCTTCCGGAGATCAAAAACTACTATCCCATATATCAAACTCTATCTCCAGACCATTCCGAAGTTCCTCGTCATGTCCGTGATCTCATCCCAGACTCTGAACAACATTCGGTCATCAACATACATAACTCATATAGTACTATATCGTCAACGAACGTTAAGCGTGCGGACCCTACAGGTTCGAGAACTATGTAGACATGAACGAGACACCTTTCTGGTCAATAACCAATAGCGGGACCTGGATGCCCATATTGGCTCCTACATATTCTACGAAGATCTTTATCGGTCAGACCGCATAACAACATACGTTGTTCCCTTTCTCATCGGTATGTTACTTGCCCGAGATTTGATCATTCGTATCTCAATACCTAGTTCAATCTCGTTACCGGCAAGTCTCTTTACTCGTTCCGTAATACATCATCCCGCAACTAACTCATTAGTTGCAATGCTTGCAAGGCTTATAGTGATGTGCATTACCGAGTGGGCCCAGAGATACCTCTCCGACAATTGGATTGACAAATCCTAATCTTGAAATACGCCAACCCAACAAGTACCTTTGGAGACACCTGTAGAGCACCTTTATAATCACCCAGTTACGTTGTGACGTTTGGTGGCACACAAAGTGTTCCTCCAGTAAACGGGAGTTGCATAATCTCATAGTCATAGGAACATGTATAAGTCATGAAGAAAGCAGTAGCAACAAACTAAACGATCAAGTGCTATGCTAACGGAATTGTTCAAGTCAATGACATCATTCTCCTAATGATGTGATTCCGTTAATCAAATGACAACTCATGTCTATGGTTAGGAAACATAACCATCTTTGATCAACGAGCTAGTCAAGTAGAGGCATACTAGTGACACTCTGTTTGTCTATGTATTCACACATGTATTATGTTTCAGGTTAATACAATTCTAGCATGAATAATAAACATTTATCATGATATAAGGAAATATATAATAACTTTATTATTGCCTCTAGGACATATTTACTTCAGTCTCCCACTTGCACTAGAGTCAATAATCTAGTTCACATCGCCATGTGATTTAATACCAATAGTTCACATCACCATGTGATTAACACCCATAGTTCACATTGACATGTGACCAACACCCAAAGGGTTTACTAGAGTCAATAATCTAGTTCACATTGCTATGTGATTAACACCCAAAGAGTACTAAGGTGTGATCATGTTTTGCTTGTGAGAGAAGTTCAGTCAACGGGTCTGCCACATTCAGATCCGTAAGTATTTTGCAAATTTCTATGTCAACAATGCTCTGCACGGAGCTACTCTAGCTAATTGCTCCCACTTTCAATATGTATCCAGATTGAGATTTAGAGTCATTTGGATCAGTGTCAAAATTTGCATCGATGTAACCCTTTACGACGAACCTTTTTTGTCACCTCCATAATCGAGAAACATATCCTTATTCCACTAAGGATAATTTTGACCGCTGTCCAGTGATCTACTCCTAACTATTGTACTCCCTTGCCAAAAAACAGTGTAGGGTATATAATAGATCTGGTACACAGCATGGCATATTTTATAGAACCTATGGCCAAGGCATAGGGAATGACTTTCATTCTCTTTCTATCTTCTGTCGTGGTCGGGCTTTGAGTCTTACTCAGTTTCACACCTTGTAACACACGCAAGAACTCGTTCTTTGACTGTTCCATTTTGAACTACTTCAAAATCTTGTCAAGGTATGTACTCATTGAAAAACTTATCAAGCGTCTTGATCTATCTCTATAGATCTTGATGCTCAATATGTAAGCAGCTTCACCGAGGTCTTTCTTTGAAACACTCCTTTCAAACACTCCTTTATGCTTTTCAGAATAATTCTACATCATTTCCGATCAACAATATGTCATTCACATATACTTATCAGAAATGTTGTAGTGCTCCCATTCACTTTCTTGTAAATACAGGCTTCATCGCAAGTCTGTATAAAACTATATGCTTTGATCAACTCATCAAAGCATATATTCCAAGTCCGAGATGCTTGCACCAGTCCATAGATGGATCGTTGGAGCTTGCACATTTTGTTAACACCTTTAGGATCGACAAAACCTTCTGGTTCCATCATATACAACTCTTCTTTAATAACACCATTAAGGAATGCAGTTTTGGTTTATCCATTTGCCAGATTTCATAAAATGCGGCAATTGCTAACATGATTCGGACAGACTTAAGCATAGATACGAGTGAGAAACTCTCATCGTAGTCAACACCTTGAACTTGTTGAAAACCTTTTGCAACAATTCTAGCTTTGTAGATAGTAACACTACTATCAGCGTCCGTCTTCCTCTTGAAGATCCATTTAATCTGAATGGCTCGCCGATCATTGGGCAAGTCAATCAAAGTCCATACTTTGTTCTCATACATGGATCTCATCTCAGATTTCATGGCCTCAAACCATTTCGCGGAATCTGGGCTCATCATCGCTTCCTCATAGTTCGCAAGTTCGTCCTGGTCTAGTAACATGACTTCCAGAAAAGAATTACCGTACCACTCTGGTGCGGATCTCACTCTGGTTTACCTACGGGATTTGGTAGTAACTTGATCTGAAGTTACATGATCATCATCATTAGCTTCCTCACTAATTGGTGTAGTAGTCACAGGAACAGATTTCTGTGATGAATTACTTTCCAATAAGGGAGAAGGTACAATTACCTTATCAAGTTCTACTTTCCTCCCACTCACTTCTTTCGAGAGAAACTCCTTCTCTAGAAAGTATCCATTCTCAGCAACGAATGTCTTGCCTTCGGATCTGTGATAGAAGGTGTACCCAACTGTCTCCTTTGGGTATCCTATGAAGACACATTTCTCCGATTTGGGTTTGAGCTTATCATGATGAAACTTTTTCTTATAAGCATCGCAACCCCAAACTTTAAGAAACGACAACTTTGCTTTCTTGCCAAACCATAGTTCATATTGTGTCGTCTCAACGGACTTAGATGGTGCCCCTTTTTAACGTGAATGCAACTGTCTCTAATGCATGACCCCAAAACGATAGTGGTAAATCGGTAAGAAACATCATAGATTGTACTATATCCAATAAAGTACGGTTATGACCTTCGGACACACCATTATGCTGTGGTGTTCCAGGTGGCACGAATTTGTGAAACTATTCCACATTGTTTTAATTGAAGACCAAACTCGTAACTCAAATATTTGTCTCCGCGATCAGATCGTAGAAACCTTATTTTCTTGTCACGATGATTTTCCACTTCACTCTAAAATTCCTTGAACTTTTCAAATGTTTCAGACTTATGTTTCATCAAGTAGATATACTCATATCTGCTCAAATCATCTGTGAAGGTCAGAAAATAAAGATACCCGCCGCGAGCTTCAACACTCATCGGATTGCATACATCAGTATGTATTATTTCCAATAAGTCAGTTGCTCGCTCCATTGTTCCGGAGAATGGAGTTTTTAGTCATCTTGCCCATAAGGCATGGTTCGCAAGCATCAAGTGATTCATAATCAAGTGATTCCAAAATCCCATCATCATGGACTTTCTTCATGCGCTTTACACCAATATGACCTAAATGCCAGTGCCACAAATAAGTTGCACTATCATTATTAACTTTGCATCTTTTGGCTTCGATATTATGAATATGTTTATCACTACGATCGAGATCCAACAAACCATTTTCGTTGGTGTGTATGACCATAGAAGGTTTTATTCATGTAAACAGAACAACAATTATTCTCTAATTTAAATGAATAACCATATTGCAATAAACATGATCAAATCATATTCATGCTCAACGCAAACACCAAATAACACTTATTTAGGTTCAACATTAATCCCGAAAGTATAGGGAGTGTGCGATGATGATCATATCAATCTTGGAACTACTCCAACACTCATCGTCACTTCACCCTTAACTAGTCTCTGTTTATTCTGCAACTCCTGTTTCGAGTTACTAATCTTAGCAACTAAACCAATATCAAATACTGAGAGGTTTCTATAAACACTAGTAAAGTACACATCAATAACATGTATATCAAATATATGTTTGTTCACTTTGCCATCCGTTCTTATCTGCCAAATTCTTGGGGTAGTTCCGCTTCCAGTGACCAGTCCCTTTGCAGTAGAAGCACTTAGTCTCAGTCTTAGGTCCAGACTTGGGCTTCTTCACTTGAGCAACAACTTGCTTGCCGTTCTTCTTGAAGTTCCCCTTCTTCCCTTTGCCCTTTTCTTGAAACTAGTGGTCTTGTCTACCATCAACACTTGATATTTTTTTGATTTCTACCTTCGTCGATTTCAGCATTACGAAGATCTTGGGAATCGTTTCCGTTATACCTTGCATATCATTGTTCATCATGAAGTTCTACTAACTTGGTGATGGTGACTAGAGAATTCTGTCAATCACTATTTTATCTGGAAGATTAACTCCCACTTGATTCAAGTGATTGTAGTACCCAGACAATCTGAGCACATGCTCACTGCTTGAGCTATTCTCCTCCATCTTTTAGCTATAGAACTTGTTGGAGACTTCATATCTCTCAACTCGGGTATTTGCTTGAAATATTAACTTCAACTTCTGGAACATCTCATATGGTCCATGACGTTCAAAACGTCTTTGAAGTCCCGATTCTAAGACGTTAAGCATGGTGTAATAAACTATCAAGTAGTCATCATATTGAGCTAGCCAAACGTTCATAACGTCTGCATCTGCTCTTGCAATAGGCCTGTCACCTAGCGGTGCATCAATGACATAATTCTTCTGTGCAGCAATGAGGATAAACCTCAGATCACGGATCCAATCCGCATCATTGCTACTAACATCTTTCAACTTGGTTTTCTCTAGGAACATATCAAAAATAAAACAGGCGAGCTAAACACAAGCTATTGATCTACAACATAGATATGCTAATACTACCAGGACTAAGTTCATGATAAATTTAAGTTCAATTAATCGTATTACTTAAGAACTCCCACTTAGAAAGACATCCCTCTAATCTTCTAAGTGATCACGTGATCCAAATCAACTAAATCATAACCGATCATCACGTGAAATGGAGTAGCTTTCAATGGTGAACATCAATATGTTGATCATATCTACTATATGATTCATGCTCGACCTTTCGGTCTCAGTGTTCCGAGGCCATATCTGCATATGCTAGGCTCGTCAAGTTTAACCTGAGTATTTTGCGTGTGCAAAAACTGGCTTGCACCCGTTGTAGATGGACGTAGAGCTTATCACACCCGATCATCACGTGGTGTCTAGGCACGACGAACTTTGGCAACGGTGCATACTCAAGGAGAACACTTTTATCTTGAAATTTAGTGAGAGATCATCTTATAATGCTACCGTCAATCAGAGTAAGATAAGATGCATAAAAGATAAACATCACATGCAATCAATATAAGTGATATGATATGGCCATCATCATCTTGTGCTTGTGATCTCCATCTCTGAAGCACCGTCATGATCATCATCGTCACCAGCGCGACACATTGATCTCCATCGTAGCATCGTTGTTGTCTCGCCAATCTTATGCTTCCAGGACTATCGCTACCGCTTAGTGATAAAGTAAAGCATTACAGCGCAATTGCATTGCATACAATAAAGCGACAACCATATGGCTCCTGCCAGTTGCCGATAACTCGGTTACAAAACATGATCATCTCATACAATAAAATTTAGCATCATGTCTTGACCATATCACATCACAACATGCCCTGCAAAAACAAGTTAGACGTCCTCTACTTTGTTGTTGCAAGTTTTACGTGGCTGCTACGGGCTTAAGCAAGAACCGTTCTTACCTACGCATCAAAACCACAACGATAGTTTGTCAAGTTGGTGTTGTTTTAACCTTCGCAAGGACCGGGCGTAGCCACACTTGATTCGACTAAAGTTGGAGAAACTGACACCCGCCAGCCACCTGTGTGCAAAGCACGTCGGTAGAACCAGTCTCGCGTAAGCGTACGCGTAATGTCGGTCCGGACCGCTTCATCCAATAATACCGCCGAACCAAAGTGTGACATGCTGGTAAGCAGTATGACTTATATCGCCCACAACTCACTTGTGTTCTACTCGTGCACAACATCAACGCATGAAACCTAGGCTCGGATGCCACTGTTGGGGAACGTAGTAATTTCAAAAAAAAATCCTACACACATGCAAGATCATGGTGATGTATAGCAACGAGAGGGGAGAGTGTTGTCTACGTACCCTCGTAGACCGCTTGCGGAAGCGTTATATCAACGCGGTTGATGTAGTCGTACGTCTTCACGTCCGACCGATCCAAGTACCGAAAGCACGGCACCTCCGAGTTCTGCACACGTTCGGCTCGGTGACGTCCTCGCCTTCTCGATCCAGCAAGAGGGGCGAAGTAGTAGATGAGTTCTGGCAGCACGACGGCATGGTGACGGTGTTGGTGAAGAACAATCTCCGCAGGGCTTCGCCTAAGCACTACGAAAACTATGACGGAGGATAAACTAGAGGGGATGTGGTTGCCGGCACACGGCTTGTGTTTCTTGATGTGTCTTTGGTGCTAGCCCTACCCCTCTATTTATATTTTGAGCCCTGGGGTCGAAACTTGGAGTAAAAGCCTCCTCAAAGTCGGTTTCACCCGAAAGGCAAGAGTCCTTCTCAGACTCCAGGGCTAGACGTCAGGGTTCCCGGCGTCTACCCCCTAGACGCCAGGGTTCCTGGCGTCTAGCCTCTGGTCTCCGCAAAACTTCCTTTTGCACTTTCCAAAAGCCTCGTGGGCTTTCCCCTTTGGCCCAGATAAAGTGTTCTCGTGCCCAAACATTTCGGGAAACATCCGGAACCCCTTCCGGTGAATTCCGGAACCCTTCCAGAGATCAAACACTACTATCCCATATATCAAACTTTATCTCCGGACCATTCCGGAGTTCCTCGTCATGTCCGTGATCTCATCCTGGACTCCGAACAACATTCGGTCATCAACATACATAACTCATATAGTACTATATCGTCAACGAACGTTAAGCGTGCGGACCCTACGGTTCGAGAACAATGTAGACATGACTGAGACAAATCTCCGGTCAATAACCAATAGCGGGACCTGGATGCCCATATTGGCTGCTACATATTCTACGAAGATCTTTATCGGTCAGACCGCATAACAACATACGTTGTTCCCTTTGTCATCGGTATGTTACTTACCCGAGATTCGGTCGTCGGTATCTCAATACCTAGTTCAATCTCGTTACCGGCAAGTCTCTTTACTCGTTCCATAATACATCATCCCGCAACTAACTCATTAGTTGCAATGCTTTCAAGGCTTATAGTGATGTGCATTACCGAGTGGGCCCAGAGATACCTCTCCGACAATCGGAGTGACAAATCCTAATCTGGAAATACGCCAACCCAACAAGTACCTTTGGAGACACCTGTAGAGCACCTTTATAATCACCCAGTTACGTTGTGACGTTTGGTGGCACACAAAGTGTTCCTCCGGTAAACGGGAGTTGCATAATCCCATAGTCATAGGAACATGTATAAGTCATGAAGAAAGCAATAGCAACAAACTAAACGATCAAGTGCTATGCTAACGGAATGGGTCAAGTCAATCACATCATTCTCCTAATGATGTGATCCTGTTAGTCAAATGACAACTCATGTCTATGGTTAGGAAACATAACCATCTTTGATCAACGAGCTAGTCAAGTAGAGGCAAATTAGTAACACTCTGTTTGTCTATGTATTCACACATGTATTATGTTTCCGGTTAATACAATTCTAGCATGAATAATAAACATTTATCATGATATAAGGAAATAAATAATAACTTTATTATTGCCTCTACGCATATTTCCTTCAACTTCCTCCTGTAGTTGCGTAGGAGATGAGGGCTATCCGACAAACGAGCGTTGGCCATGAGCCTACGCAAGTCTTGTGACATAGCCTCTAAACCCTCGAGAAGCTCAACCTCGGTACGCCGCGGTGTTGGTGTCAGCGGCTCCGAGTGTGTAGTCGCGGTAGGGGCATGGAGAGACGCCGCACTAGACCGCCTGTTGGCGGCTCTGGTGCGGAGGCGTTGAGCTTCCTCCACATCTCCTTTCATATCCGCCCTTGTCGATTCCTTCAACAGGGCGCATGCCTCGAGCATTAGCTCGCGACGCTCCTTCTTCATCTTGGCAGCCTCCCGCCTTAGCGCCTTCTTCGACTGCACAATTTGAAACTGCACATGATCCTGGGCTTGATGGATGTAGACCTTCTCGCCAAGCTCGATGACGACCATGGGCGGCATCGATCCAAACCGGATCATCACCGGCTCCGAGTCGCTGTCATGGGAGAGTCCACATGCATGAAAGGGATCTTGATGAGCGGAAACCCTTGCCGACGTCTTATCATGCAGCATGCTGTGCAGGTTGGGAGACGAGCGAAGACGATTCAGACGACGACACCGTAGAGAAGATGGGAGGAGAACCAGGTCCCACCGGGTGTGCCAATTTGTTTGACACGAGAAAAATCTTATGAGCACTTCGGAAGAAGGGAAGAGAAGGAGTATGGATTTCTCTCATGCGCCGGGGAAAAGAAAAATGCGGGCGTGCCAGTGTACCATAGTACACAAAGAAAAGGGGTACGGAAAACAAGTATTTCATTAATCTCATCGGATAAACAAAATTACAAGATCCCATAAAAAATGGTTGCGGTCCGTGGCCTACTAGCGCGGCCTGCCTGACTATGGCGATGTGCGGTCTCCTGGTTCCCGGGGCCTCGAAAAACTCCCGGTTAATTACTCCCGCGGGTTGCTCCGCGAGATACCTCCGATTAAGCCGTGTGGTTGTATTTGTCGTCTTCGCTTCGCGTTCTCCATGCATGATGATGATGATGTGTGTGTGTGTGTGTGTGGTGTGGGCAGCGGCAAAGCCCGTGTCCTCTTCGGTACACGTGCCGCTTAAAACATGGCTTTGTGCTAGCCACGTTCGCCCTCGCCGTCGCGCCTCGTCAGTCTTGACAACGTTGATATAGTCGGTGTTCAAGTTGCATGGGTCCTGCTCAGCTCGGACTTCTTGACGATGTAGCGGCTTCGTCGGGTATGCAAGGGTTTGCCTCGCGGGAGTATTCTTATGGAGACCGGTAACGGTGTAAAACCAACGCTCGCTCGTATCGGCAATGCCGATGTGGTTGGCGCCTCGTCTCGGTTGGACGCTGTGTTTACGGTAGTCCTCTAAGACAAGGGTACCGCCTCACGGGGCCATCGGGAGTTAGTGTTGGTGAAGTCACGTCGCCTCCTCGCCATCACGCCTCTTCTTCTTGGGCTCCGGGTCGTGGAGAGCATCATGTGGCACCATCTTCTCCTCCAGGTCATGGACAGCACTGCCTCCCTGCTCCGTGTTGCAGGCAGCACCAAGGGTGTGTGTTATCTTCTTGGCTCCGTGTCGCGGGCTCCATCTTGACGAGGTAGACATTGGTGGTGATGTCCCGCGAGCTCTATGCCTCCGGTCCATCTTGATGATGTTGATGTTGGTGGTGTCCTCCTTGCGAGCTCCACGCTACGATTCTCCGCGGTGCCGGGTTGACGATGTTGGCGATGGGCGTCGTCTTGGCGAGCTCCGCGCCACTATCCAATGCGGCACGGTGGCAGCATCGTTGCGAGCCTCCACGCCTTTGTTCTTCATGTAGCCAGCTTGATGAAGAAGACAACGGGCGTCATCCTAGCGAACTCCGTCTCCGTCCTCCATGGCACACGGTGGAATCCCTGCGAGCTCCATGTCTCCAGGCTCCATCTTGACGAAGTAGACGTTGGCGGCATCCCCAACGGGCGCCACGCCTCCGTCCTCTAGCTCCAGCATGATAAGTGGATGGCGGGAGTCCTTCTTGCGAGTTCCCCGTCACGATCCTTGCGACTCCGGGTTGATGATATTGAAATTGGCGTCATCTTGGAGAACTCCGTGGCGCCATCCACCGCGGCACGGCAGCGGCATCCTCCCGAGCCTCCACGCCTTCGTCCTCCATGGCGCCGGCTTGATGAAGTTGACACTAGCGTCATCTTGGCGAACTCCGCGCCACGATCCACTGCGGCACAGCGGCGGCATCCTCCGCGGAACACGGCGGAATCCTTGTGAGCTTCGCGCCTCCGGGACTCCAGCTTGACGAAGTAGACGTCGTCGGCCTCATTACCAAGGGTAGCCACCACAAAGGAGGCCAACGGGCTGCGCGCCGGTAGCCCCATCGACACGCCCTCTTCTTCCACGCCTTGGTGAAGTCCGGAGTAGCCTCGTCGTCTTGGTTAGCTTGAGGAAGATAATGATAATACCAACGAAGTGCTGCATGATCGCGAGCTCCACCGCGCCACCACGCGTGTTGTGCATGCATGCAATAATAAAGGATGAAGGAGTGATTAGATGATAAATTTACCGTTCGGGAAGATCGACTTGGCGTTCATGTTGCTGTCGAGGCGCCGGCTTCTTGTACGGATGATCGCCGGCGTTGTTGCTAATTGGTATTCTTTACTGCAGGATTAACTGCCTTTTATATGTTTCGGATATATTTACTTACATTTGATGGGTATTTGTATGTTCATTTTCAAAATTACAGTAGCACTAAAGAGAGTTCCTTGTATTCAATATCCTTATGGGGAAATCTCTCTTCTCTCCTTCTACTTCTTCTTGCTGCGCGAGTTATGGGACCGTGGTGGCTGGATGTGATCGATGGATTTGTGGATGTGTTGCTGCGTGGATTTGTTGTGCACATGATGGCGGCGACCGTGGTGGCTGGGTGTCTCTGCGTGCCGGCCAGGACGTGGTAGCTCCTGTATTTATAGGACGGGAGGGCTAGACGTTGTACGCAGCCCGCCGCTGATTTCTTCCTTCTATTCTTCTTCTTGATGTCCAAGTCTGCGCAAAGAAAAGGAAACAAAGCGATGCATACCTTGTTTCTTCCAGCATGCCTTCCAATAAAAATCAACGAGGTCGGTTGAGTCTTTGGTTTTCCTAATGTTGAAGCTTGCCAATTATACGAGCACACACCGGCTGCTCCCGTGCATGTAACTTGCACCGGGTATTCGGATATGTATTTGTACCCTTGCCAACAGGCGATACATACTCAAATACATACACATATGATGTATAAATACAAAACGGGTATTCGGATATGTACGCACGCGAGCTTGCCGGCCGGTCGAGACACCCGAATACGTACACGTACAAAGCTAGACTACTACATCTAGCCAATGTGCATGTGGCCAGGACGTACGCATGCACACGAATTTCTTGCACCAGCATTTCATGCACGTGCATGTGAAAGAACGTGGGCAACTTGCCATTCATGATTGTGCCATGCTAAATGAATTTTGCCTTTGTATTTATAGCCTGCATAAAAATCTCATTAAAAATATATATATTATTTTATGCAACAGTGGACAAAAACTCATAAACACTAGTGGCGCACCTAGCAAATGGTGCGTCATTACTAAGTTTGAAAATTTTCCATTTTTCCCCCTCTAGATCTTAAAAGCAGTGTATCTTTTATTCTGTTAGGTTTTTAGGGATTCTAAAAATCTTCAACGGGGTTCGCCCAGTTGAATTTGGATGTAACTTTTCGAGTAGATAATTTTTCATATAAAAAACCTCCGAGTTCGTATGCAAAAGTTATGCTCATTTTACTAAATTCCAGAGAGATTTTACAAATAAAAGCAAAATTCATATTTGTAAATTTTCCCAACAACTAGACCACATATCACATAGGAAACTTATTTTCTTTTATTCTTTTGACATTTCCATCATTTTCTTTTATATTTTTAAAACTGAAAAGGCGGTCCAGGAGGGGTGGGGGTGCATTTAGTAGCCATTACTATGTGTATGACTTGGTCAAACCTTGGTCAAAGTTAGTAATGGCGCATTTTGTATATGTGCGTCATTAATAAGTTTGACATAGTAATGGTGCACCTATGCAAAGTGCGCCATTACTAAGTTTGACCAAGGTTTTGATCCAGTCATACACATAGTTATGGCGCACTTTGTAAAGGTGCGCCATTACTATGTCAACTTAGTAATGGCCCACCTATACAAAGTGCGTCATTACTATGTGTATGACTGAGTCAATCCTTGGTCAAACTTAGTAATGGCGCACTTTTCACCTGGTGCACCATTACTGTTTTGGTTACTAATGGCGCACCTACACATGGTGCGCCATTACTTGGCGCACCACATGTATAATGCGCCATTAGTGTCCATATTGGCTATAACTGTTTTTCTAGTAGTGAGTTAGAATCCAAAATGATGGGTGCATGATCTGATAACGCTTCGATATGCTCTAGGGCTCACACAATTGGCGGAGGAAATTTTAGTTGCCATTCGGTTTCCGTGAGCACTGTATCAAGCTTCTCATATGTCGGCATAGATCTATTATTAGCCCAGGTGAACTACTGCCCTGACACAGTGGCTTCCCGAAGATCCAAACTATCTAACAACATTGAATAGGAAAGGTCAATGAGTGTCGAAGCGGTCATTATTTTTGTCTTCGTGGTACCTAAAGATATTAAAATCCTCCCCAATAATCATTGGATATGGTTATCCTTAGTCAGGTTCACCAATTCACGAAGGAAAGTCGGCTTATACTCATCTTGGGTAGCCACATAGACTACAACCAGGCTTCATGTAAAACCATCAACTTTGTTTCCTAAGTGAAATTTGATATGAAATTCTCCGGTCGAAATAGACAACGAGTCTATGGCCGTGGCCTGCATCCCAGTAAGGATTCCTCCAAACCTTCCACGATCTGGTAGACTATGCCATGTGTAGTTGAAACCACCTAATAGGTGATCAATGTCGTGCAGGCAGAAGTCACATTTACCAGCCTCAGAAATTTCCACAAAATTTAACCCATGTTCGTGCACACAATCATCGACGTTTTTATGTTTAGTCAAGTCTGAGAGACCTCTGCTATTCCAAAGCATGCCTGTTATGTGGAAAATCTCGGGTCGGCGTAGAACATTACACCTTCTTTGAGAGGTTATTATTTCTTTTTAGAATAATGCGATTTAGATTTTCACGAAGACACCGTGAAGTCACAAAACGAGGAACCAGGTCTTGGGTCATCCAAACCAACCTCGGGAACCTCACCAATCAAGTGGGAAATAAGCGGACCATCATATTTGGCATATGTTTCATCCCCCTCCTTGGTTTCGGGCTTAGGTAGGGTGCTATTACACTTCGGAGCAATCTTAAACTGGTCAATCTCCATATGTTTAAGTACCCCAACCGACAGATTAATTGCACTATCCTTCTTTCCCAAAGGAACACCAACGTTCTTTAGGTAGTGGAAATGGGAGTATCCAAAAAAGAAAGAAAATATTGAACGGATGTGGTAGCTGGCATGAGGTCCAAATTCCTCGAGGCCTGGCGGCGCATTGCTTGCTAGCTAGCGAATGCTCACCAGACAGAGAGGAACTATCAGTAGAGATGGAGACAGTTACTATGTCGAAGGGGCAAAGTTAGCCATCCAGTCATAATACTCGTCGGTGTCTTCGACTGAGCTATTGGTGAAGTTTTCCGCAACATAATACCCACCGGTCTCTTCCAATGTTAACTGGCACAGACCTTTGGATGACACTTCTTGTTGCTGCTACTCTGATGCCATAATACATTTTGTTTAAGAAGTTTTTGTTCATGGCATTTTATTTTAAAAGTTTATCTTTATGTGTCAAAATCTTTTTCTATGGACCCAGATAACGCCCGAACGTCACACATGACAACACTTTTCATGGCAAGTTTAGTTATGCGAGGATGTCAACTTTAATTGGCTAGTATGGCAATTTTCGTGTTTCAGTTTGTTTTTGGCAGAAACTTGTTATGTGTCACTGAAATATACCATCTTTGCGTGAGTGAAATTGCCATTGAAAAATGACATGGCCGGGATGCCATGCATCATTATCTTATCATTTGAGTTTTCTATTCCTGTTGAATCAGGCCCGACCTTGATGGAGGGGCAGGGGGGGCGGCCGCCCCGGGCCCCCGAAAACGAGGGCCCCCCAAGTCTGCATGTGCCTGTGCTAATACAATTTGTAAAATGTTATAACTGGGCCTACATTACCTGCACTGGTTACGTTTTGGAGAGATCGATCGACCGGATCCGGCTTGCTTGCTCCCTCCCCATGCTTCCATCCGTGCTCCCACTTCATCCTACGGTTGTTTTTTTTTCTCTTTTTTCTTTTTAATCTAATCATCTCTCCCCTGATTTTAAGGGGGTAGGGCCAGGCCTTATTTTGTTCCAATTAAGTCATGCCACATATGCGGAAGTACGGATGGGCGCACACTGGAGGAGTAGGCAAGTCTCGTCCCGATCGACCAGGGATCGAGAGCGGATTCTGCGGCGTAACGTGGGGGAGTGATTTCGTGGGTTTACATCACGCACGATGACAATCGCCTACAGGCTGTTCGCCTTGTTTTAGGCCAATCGCCTCAAAACCTCATCGCCGGCAGGCTGCGGCGGCCGGATGGCAGCAGATTGCAGACGCGAGACAACCACGCCTCACCGTGGCACCGCCGCAGCAGCAGCTCCAGCCTACGCCTCATCACCGCCGCTGATGTGAGAGGTGTCCTATATCTTAACGATTTTGCCCTAACTTATGCCCAGCTTTTTTGCTCCCTATAACTACGACTCATCAAGGCTTGAAGGGTCGGTACAGGGCTGGGTTTACTGAGCTGCTTGCCGGACCGCCGAATCCAGGTATGTACATACCATGTAGAACTCTCGACGCAATGAAAGTTATGTATAGCTTATAGTTTTCTGCATCTTAGCCGAGTAAAATTGTTTGATAAAAGGTAGTGTTTGCGTGTACTTGCAATATGAAATTACATTCACTTCTTTCCTAAAAAAATTACATTCACTTCTTTTTCTTGAAAACCATCAAAAAAATGTCAAAACACAGCAAAATATATAACTACGTGGTTAATTTTGTCGGATTAATTAGGAATAGTTGAAGCACCCGCAAATAAGAAGGGCATGATAATGCTAATAAGCAACGGATCTTCATGGAGTAATTGAAGAATCGTGACCGAACAATTATTCTTTTATAGTAATCCATAATCTTTCCTATTGCATGTTGTAGTATGTTGTATAGTAAAAAACTTAATGTTTCACAAAGTTTATACTGAAAGTAGCTTTTGAAAGTTAAAGGGCCCCGGGTTCTAGTTTTGCCCTGGGCCCCTAAAATCTCAGGACCAGCCCTGTGTTGAATTCCGAAAATGCTTGGGTTTACCACCGAATAATTGGAGGAGGCGCACTATTATTCTTCGAGGTCGAATCTTGACGATGGCATCCCAGGTCAACCCCTCGTCACAAGTGAGCACGTGGAAGTCAGAAACTGCGGAAGAGCTTCCTATAGCTAGCCAGATTCCATGTCTGGCCCGCTGACCATTACTTTCCCCTCCCCTGCTCTGCTCTGCTCTGTTCTTCTAGGCCGGGAAATGGAGGAGCCCCCGCCGGCGGAGCCTCAGTCGTAGCGGTTCGTGTTCTGGCTGCATGAGCTGGGGGACAGCGGGCGCGCCAACGAGCCCATCACCTTCGTCGGCGCCCGATGGGCCTTCCCCACGGCGCCCACCGCACCCGTCACATGCAACCGTACGTATACATCGGACCTCCTTGACTTCCATTGCTTGCTTGCTTGACGCTTGAGCTTAACACTCTCATGTCTAATTCGTACGTGTTCTGCATCAGGTGGCCTGTTGATGGTTCGACATCTAGGACACGCCCATCACCTCCGTAAGAGCTCGACCATCACACAGATCACATGTCACGAGGAAGTTCACCTCGGTTTTTGTGACTCTTGCAGAAATCCGCGAGGGGCGAGGCGGACGTGCTGAGAGCGGTGGAGAGCGTGCACGCCATGATCGACTGGGAGATATCTGCCGGGACGAGGCCGGAGGACGTGTTCGTCTTCGGACTCAGCCAGGGAGGTACGACCTGCTCGAACTTGCCTGCGGGGACGGCTCGGCATGAGCTGCGAGTTAAAGGTGTAGGACGGGCTCGCCCACGAGCTGGCGCCCAACGAGCTCCAGTACTGCGAGCGATGGGCCGATGAGGGGGGCGGTGGCTCCAGCGACGACCCAGGGAGAAGTGTGGACCGTGGCGCCCCGAGGAGCAGGCAGTCCTGCTGCGGCTTTGCCTTCTTCTCCGGCTCGTAACGCTCCATGAACCTCCGAGCGAAGTGAGTATTTTTTTCTGTCTTTCCCTTTGTACTGAGAATTATCCATGTCAAGAAGCGAGACACCAATGACAAAGTCGCGGTAAACGAGCCCATCACCTTCGTCGGCGCCCGATGGGCCTTCTCCACCCTTGCGATCTGCTGGTCGCCCCAAAGCTGCTCTGGCGCCGCCGCTCAAGTTCAGAAAAGAAGGGGACGCGATCGCAATGTGACTCGGCTTCCTGCAGACTCCCCTGTGTTTCGCTTCCTCTGGCTGCCACTGAAAGTTTAGAGCGCTAGGAGCTTAGCTCATCCAGCTCGTTTATATTTTCTCTGTATTTCCTGCCTAGGCATCAGCTTCACTGATGCGCGAGTCGTGTGACTGTAATAAGTACGAACCCTCGAACATAAGCTGGGGCTGTAAAAGATTCCGATGGTTTCATTCCTGTTAATGGAACCGGGGAGAGGCCTCCCTGTTCATCCAAAAAAAATGATCCATGTCAAAGGAAAAAAAATCGATGGAAAATGATCCATTTCAGTTGGTCCTACACGTCTGCACTTGAGATGATGACTAACTGATGTTCCATTTGCTTCCATAATTTTGCAATAATATTTGACATCGGTGGGCGCTGCCGGCATTGTGACGTTTCTATCTAGGAAAGCTTTTGCCTTTCAATCGTGTTCGTCAGGGTGAAATTGAAATTAAAATGGCTCATCCAAAGGGATATCACACATATGTCAGGGATTCACTGGAGGTAAAGGGTGAAACTGAAATCAGATTGGGGATATCACACATTTTAATTTTCTACATGCGTTTCTCGTTACACCACACTAACAGCAAGCACACATAACATTTCTTACCTTTTGAGAGCAGTCTTATGCACAACTCCTAAATGACCACCAAACGAAGCATCATGTTGTTTCCACATGAACTCTTGTTGGTACATTATTTGCAAAATGAATGAATACCAAACTCACATGCAAGTTCACACTTTCTGAATGACAAGAACTTGATTGAAAACAAAACTACTGCAGACTGAGAGTGATAATCCTTGGGAATGAGTCATGCTAGGCTTACGTTTTCTTCCCTTACCCGCTTAATGTATTTGTGAAATCTGAGATACTGGAGGAAAACAAAGAGACACGACGGCATTTCATCTGTTTTGTTTCTCGGTAGTTGTACCACACTGGTTTATTCATGTGTTTTATCACCTGTGTTTTTCTACTTGGTTGCGGATGGCCCTTTTGGTGAGAAAATGATATGCCATAGTAAATTAGTAATGTACAATGTGATACGTCTCATGGAAAGCTATCTCATTTCTCTAAATTCAATATGTAAATATAGGAGTGTCTACAAGACAAGAGTCACTAGTAGAAAACAGGGCTTTGGTCACAGGGCAATATTCACATTAGTCCCGGTTCAGTCACAAACCGAGACTAATGTGAGCATTGGTCACGGTTCGTGCGGCTAAGGCATTAGTCCCGGTTCACCTGAGCCCTTTAGTCCCGGTTTGAGACACAAACCGAGACTAAAGGGTGTGATGCCCTTTAGTCCCGGTTTGTGTCTCAAACCGAGACTAAATATTAGACCTTTAGTCCCGGTTTGAGACACGAACCGGGGCTAAAGGGCACCCTTTAGCCCCGGTTCGTGTCTCAAACCGGGACTAAAGGTCCCATTTTCAAACTCTACCCCCCTCCCCCCTGTGGATCGCCTTTTTTGTTTTGAAAAAATCAAAAGAAAATGATAAACACTTCAAAAAATAAAATCCTTCGAGAGGTAGTTATATTACTGAAGGAAATATGCCCTAGAGGCAATAATAAAGTTATTATTTATTTCCTTATATCATGATAAATGTTTATTATTCATGCTAGAATTGTATTAACCGAAAACATAATACATGTGTGAATACATAGACAAACTCAGTGTCACTAGTATGCCTCTACTTGACTAGCTCGTTAATCAAAGATGGTTATGTTTCCTAACCATGGACAAAGAGTTGTTATTTGATTAACGGGATCACATCATTAGGTGAATGATCTGATTGACATGACCCATTCCATTAGCTTAGCACCCGATCGTTTAGTATGTTGCTATTGCTTTCTTCATGACTTATACATGTTCCTATGACTATGAGATTATGCAACTCCCGTTTGCCGGAGGAACACTTTGTGTGCTACCAAACGTCACAACGTAAATGGGTGATTATAAAGGAGCTCTACAGGTGTCTCCAAAGGTAGATGTTGGGTTGGCGTATTTCGAGATTAGGATTTGTCACTCCGACTGTCGGAGAGGTATCTCTGGGCCCTCTCGGTAATGCACATCACATAAGCCTTGCAAGCATTGCAACTAATGAGTTAGTTGCGAGATGATGTATTACAGAACGAGTAAAGAGACTTGCCAGTAACGAGATTGAAACTAGGTATTGGATACCGACGATCGAATCTCGGGCAAGTAACATACCGATGACAAAGGGAACAACGTATGTTGTTATGCGGTCTGATCGATAAAGATCTTCGTAGGATATGTAGGAGCCAATATGGGCATCCAGGTCCCGCTATTGGTTATTGACCGGAGATTTGTCTCAGTCATGTCTACATTGTTCTCGAACCGTAGGGTCCGCACGCTTAACGTTACGATGACAGTTATTATGAGTTTATGCATTTTGATGTACCGAAGTTAGTTCGGAGTCCCGGATGTGATCACGGACATGACGACGAGTCTCGAAATGGTCGAGACATAAAGATTGATATATTGGAAGCCTATATTTGGACATCGGAATTGTTCCGGGTGAAATCGGCATTTTACCGGAGTACCGGGGGGTTACCGGAACCCCCCGGGGGGTTATTGGGCCTACATGGGCCTTGAGGGAGAAGAGAGAAGAAGGCAAGAGGTGGCCGCGCGCCCCTCCCCTTCCTAGTCCGAATAGGACAAGGGAAGGGGGGCGGCGCCCCCCCTTTCCTTCCTCTCTTCCTCCTCTTTCCCCCTCTCTCTCCTTGTCCAACTAGGAGTCCTACTCCCGGTGGGAGTAGGACTCCCCCTTGGCGCGCCACACCTAGCCGGCCGCCCCCTCCCCCTTGGCTCCTTTATATACGGGGGCAGGGGGCACCTCTACACATACAAGTTGATGCACGTGATCGTTCCTTAGCCGTGTGCGGTCCCCCCTGCCACCATATTCCACCTCGATCATATCGTTGTAGTGCTTAGGCGAAGCCCTGCGTCGGTAGAACATCATCATCGTCACCACGCCGTTGTGCTGACGGAACTCATCCCCGAAGCTTTGCTGGATCGGAGCCCGGGGAGCGTCATCGAGCTGTACGTGTGCTAAGAACTCGGAGGTGCCGGAGTAACGGTGCTTGGATCGGTCGGATCGGGAAGACGTACGACTACTTCCTCTACGTTGCGTCAACGCTTCCGTTGCGGTCTACGAGGGTACGTAGACAACACTCTCCCCTCTTGTTGCTATACATCACCATGATCTTGCGTGTGCGTAGGATTTTTTTTGAAATTACTGCGTTCCCCAACAGTGGCATCCGAGCCAGGTTTTGTGGTTTGATGTTATATGCACGAGTAGAACACAAGTGAGTTGTGGGCGATATAAGTCATACTGCCTACCAGCATGTCATACTTTGGTTCGGCGGTATTGTTGGATGAAGCGGCCCGGACCGACATTACGCGTACGCTTACGCGAGACCGGTTCTCCCGACGTGCTTTGCACAAAGGTGGCTTGCCGGTGACTGTTTCTCCAACTTTAGTTGAACCGAGTATGGCTACGCCCGGTCCTTGCGAAGGTTAAAACGGCATCAACTTGACAAACTATCGTTGTGGTTTTGATGCGTAGGTGAGATCGGTTCTTGCTTAAAGCCCGTAGCAGCCACGTAAAACTTGCAACAACAAAGTAGAGGACGTCTAACTTGTTTTTGCAGGGCATGTTGTGATGTGATATGGTCAAGACATGATGCTAAATTTTATTGTATGAGATGATCATGTTTTGTAACCGAGTTATCGGCAACTGGCAGGAGCCATATGGTTGTCGCTTTATTGTATGCAATGCAATCGCGATGTAATGCTTTACTTTATCACTAAGCGGTAGCGATAGTCGTGGAAGCATAACATTGGCGAGACGACAACGATGCTACGATGGAGATCAAGGTGTCGCGCCGGTGACGATGGTGATCATGACGGTGCTTCGGAGATTAAGATCAAAGGCACAAGATGATGATGGCCATATCATATCACTTATATTGATTGCATGTGATGTTTATCTTTTATGCATCTTATCTTGCTTTGATTGACGGTAGCATTATAAGATGATCTCTCACTAAATTATCAAGAAGTGTTCTCCCTGAGTATGCACCGTTGCGAAAGTTCTTCGTGCTGAGACACCACGTGATGATCGGGTGTGATACGCTCTACGTTCAAATACAACGGGTGCAAAACAGTTGCACACGCGGAATACTCAGGTTATACTTGACGAGCCAAGCATATACAGATATGGCCTCGGAACACGGAGACCGAAAGGTCGAGCATGAATCATATAGTAGATATGATCAACATAATGATGTTCACCAATGAAACTACTCCATCTCACGTGATGATCGGACATGGTTTAGTTGATTTGGATCATGTGATCACTTAGAGGATTAGAGGGATGTCTATCTAAGTGGGAGTTCTTAAGTAATATGATTAATTGAACTTAAATTTATCATGAACTTAGTACCTGATAGTGTCTTGCTTGTTTATGTTTGATTGTAGATAGATGGCTCGTGCTGTTGTTCCGTTGAATTTTAATGCGTTCCTTGAGAAAGCAAAGTTGAAAGATGATGGTAGCAATTACACGGACTGGGTCCGTAACTTGAGGATTATCCTCATTGCTGCACAGAAGAATTACGTCCTGGAAGCACCGCTGGGTGCCAGGCCTGCTGCTGGAGCAACACCAGATGTTATGAACGTCTGGTAGAGCAAAGCTGATGACTACTCGATAGTTCAATGTGCCATGCTTTACGGCTTAGAATCGGGACTTCAACGACGTTTTGAACGTCATGGAGCATATGAGATGTTCCAGGAGTTGAAGTTAATATTTCAAGCAAATGCCCGGATTGAGAGATATGAAGTCTCCAATAAGTTCTATAGCTGCAAGATGGAGGAGAACAGTTCTGTTATTGAGCATATACTCAAAATGTCTGGGTATAATAATCACTTGATTCAATTGGGAGTTAATCTTCCAGACGATTGCGTCATTGACAGAATTCTCCAATCACTGCCACCAAGCTACAAGAGCTTCGTGATGAACTATAATATGCAAGGGATGAACAAGACTATTCCCGAGCTCTTCGCAATGCTGAAATCTGCGGAGGTAGAAATCAAAAAGGAGCATCAAGTGTTGATGGTCAACAAGACCACTAGTTTCAAGAAAAAGGGCAAAGGAAAGAAGAAGGGGAACTTCAAGAAAAACGGCAAGCAAGTTGCTGCTCAAGAGAAGAAACCCAAGTTTGGACCTAAGCCTGAAACTGAGTGCTTCTACTGCAGGCAGACTGGTCACTGGAAGCGGAACTGCCCCAAGTATTTGGCGGATAAGAAGGATGGCAAGGTGAACAAGGTATATGTGATATACATGTTATTGATGTGTACCTTACTAATGCTCGCAGTAGCACCTGGGTATTTGATACTGGTTCTGTTGCTAATATTTGCAACTCGAAACAGGGACTACGGATTAAGCGAAGATTGGCTAAGGATGAGGTGACGATGCGCGTGGGAAACGGTTCCAAAGTTGATGTGATCGCGGTCGGCACGCTACCTCTACATCTACCTTCGGGATTAGTATTAGACCTAAATAATTGTTATTTGGTGCCAGCATTGAGCATGAACATTATATCTGGATCTTGTTCAATGCGAGACGGTTATTCATTTAAATCAGAGAATAATGGTTGTTCTATTTATATGAGTAATATCTTTTATGGTCATGCACCCTTGAAGAGTGGTCTATTCTTGTTGAATCTCGATAGTAGTGATACACATATTCATAATGTTGAAGTCAAAAGATGCAGAGTTCATAATGATGGTGCAACTTATTTGTGGCACTGCCGTTTAGGTCATATCGGTGTAAAGCGCATGAAGAAACTCCATACTGATGGACTTTTGGAACCACTTGATTATGAATCACTTGGTACTTGCGAACCGTGCCTCATGGGAAAGATGACTAAAACACCGTTCTCCGGTACTATGGAAAGAGCAACAGATTTGTTGGAGATCATACATACAGATGTATGTGGTCCGATGAATATTGAGGCTCGTGGCGGATATCGTTATTTTCTCACCTTCACAGATGACTTAAGCAGATATGGGTATATCTACTTAATAAAACATAAGTATGAAATATTTGAAAAGTTCAAAGAATTTCAGAGTGAAGTTGAAAATCATCGTAACAAGAAAATAAAGTTTCTACGATCTGATCGTGGAGGAGAATATTTGAGTTACGAGTTTGGTGTACATTTGAAAAATTGTGGAAAAGTTTCGCAACTCACGCCACCCGGAACACCACAGCGTAATGGTGTGTCCGAACGTCGTAATCGTACTTTACTAGATATGGTGCGATCTATGATGTCTCTTACTGATTTACCGCTATCGTTTTGGGGATACGCTCTAGAGACGGCCGCATTCACGTTAAATAGGGCACCATCAAAATCCGTTGAGACGATGCCTTATGAACTGTGGTTTGGCAAGAAACCAAAGTTGTCGTTTCTGAAAGTTTGGGGCTGCGATGCTTATGTGAAAAAGATTCAACCTGATAAGCTCGAACCCAAATCGGAGAAATGTGTCTTCATAGGATATCCAAAGGAAACTATTGGATACACCTTCTATCACAAATCCGAAGGCAAGACTTTTGTTGCTAAATTCGGAAACTTTCTGAAGAAGGAGTTTCTCTCGAAAGAAGTGAGTGGGAGGAAAGTAGAACTTGACGAGGTAACTGTACCTGCTCCCTTATTGGAAAGTAGTACATCACAGAAAACTGTTTCAGTGACACCTACACCAGTTAGTGAGGAAGCTAATGATGATGATCATGAAACTTCAGATCAAGGTACTACTGAACCTCGTAGATCAACCAGAGTGAGATCCGCGCCAGAGTGGTACGGTAATCCAGTTCTGGAAGTCATGCTACTAGATCATGATGAACCTACGAACTATGAAGAAGCGATGGTGAGCCCAGATTCCGCAAAATGGCTTGAAGCCATGAAATCTGAGATGGGATCCATGTATAAGAACAAAGTATGGACTTTGGTTGAATTGCCCGATGATCAGCAAGCAATTGAGAATAAATGGATCTTCAAGAAGAAGACTGACGCTGACGGTAATATTACTGTCTACAAAGCTTGACTTGTCGCAAAAGGTTTTCGACAAGTTCAAGGGGTTGACTACGATGAGACCTTCTCACCTGTAGCGATGCTTAAGTCTGTCCGAATCATGTTAGCAATTGCCGCATTTTATGATTATGAAATTTGGCAGATAGATGTCCAAACTGCATTCCTGAATGGATTTCTGGAAGAAGAGTTGTATATGATGCAACCGGAAGGTTTTGTCGATCCAAAGGGAGCTAACAAAGTGTGCAAGCTCCAGCGATCCATTTATGGACTGGTGCAAGCCTCTCGGAGTTGGAATAAATGTTTTGATAGTGTGATCAAAGCATTTGGTTTTATACAGACTTTCGGAGAAGCCTGTATTTACAAGAAAGTGAGTGGGAGCTCTGTAGCATTTCTGATATTATATGTGGATGACATATTACTGATTGGAAATGATATAGAATTTCTGGATAGCATAAAGGGATACTTGAATAAGAGTTTTTCAATGAAAGAGACCTCGGTGAAGCTGCTTACATATTAGGCATAAAGATCTATAGAGATAGATCAAGACGCCTAATTGGACTTTCACAAAGCACATACCTTGACAAGATTTTGAAAAAGTTCAAAATGGATCAAGCAAAGAAAGGGTTCTTGCCTGTGTTGCACGGTGTGAAGTTGAGTCAGACTCAACGCCCGACCACTGCAGAAGATAGAGAGAAAATGAAAGATGTTCCCTATGCTTCAGCCATAGGCTCTATCATGTATGCAATGCTGTGTACCAGACCTGATGTGTGCCTTGCTATAAGCTTAGCAGGGAGGTACCAAAGTAATCCAGGAGTGGATCACTGGACAGCGGTCAAGAACTTCCTGAAATACCTGAAAAGGACTAAGGATATGTTTCTCGTATATGGAGGTGACAAAGAGCTCATCGTAAAATGTTACGTTGATGCAAGCTTTGACACTGATCCGGACGATTCTAAATCGCAGACCGGATACGTATTTACATTAAACGGAGGAGCTGTAAGTTGGTGCAGTTCTAAACAAAGCGTCGTAGCGGGAACTACATGTGAAGCAGAGTACATAGCTGCTTCAGAAGCAGCAAATGAAGGAGTCTGGATGAAGGAGTTCATATCCGATCTAGGTGTCATACCTAGTGCATCGGGTCCAATGAAAATCTTTTGTGACAATACTCGTGCAATTGCCTTGGCAAAGAAATCCAGATTTCACAAGAGAACTAAGCACATCAAGAGACGCTTCAATTCCGTCCGGGATCTAGTCCAGGTGGTAGACATAGAGATTTTCAAGATACATACGGATCTGAATATTGCAGACCCATTGACTAAGCCTCTTCCACGAGCAAAACATGATCAGCACCAAGACTCCATGGGTGTTAGAATCATTACTGTGTAATCTAGATTATTGACTCTAGTGCAAGTGGGAGACTGAAGGAAATATGCCCTAGAGGCAATAATAAAGTTATTATTTATTTCCTTATATCATGATAAATGTTTATAATTCATGCTAGAATTGTATTAACCGGAAACATAATACATGTGTGAATACATAGACAAACTCAGTGTCACTAGTATGCCTCTACTTGACTAGCTCGTTAATCAAAGATAGTTATGTTTCCTAACCATGGACAAAGAGTTGTTATTTGATTAACGGGATCACATCATTAGGTGAATGATCTGATTGATATGACCCATTCCATTAGCTTAGCACCCGATCGTTTAGTATGTAGCTATTGCTTTCTTCATGACTTATACATGTTCCTATGACTATGAGATTATGCAACTCCCGTTTGCCAGAGGAACACTTTGTGTGCTACCAAACGTCACAACGTAAATGGGTGATTATAAAGGAGCTCTACAGGTGTCTCCAAAGGTAGATGTTGGGTTGGCATATTTCGAGATTAGGATTTGTCACTCCGATTGTCGGAGAGGTATCTCTGGGCCCTCTCGGTAATGCACATCACATAAGCCTTGCAAGCATTGCAACTAATGAGTTAGTTGCGAGATGATGTATTACAGAACGAGTAAAGAGACTTGCCGGTAACGAGATTGAACTAGGTATTGGATACCGACGATCGAATCTCGGGCAAGTAACATACCGATGAGAAAGGGAACAACGTATGTTGTTATGCGGTCTGACCGATAAAGATCTTCGTAGAATATGTAGCAGCCAATATGGGCATCCAGGTCCCGCTATTGGTTATTGACCGGAGATTTGTCTCAGTCATGTCTACATTGTTCTCGAACCGTAGGGTCCGCACGCTTAACGTTACGATGACAGTTATTATGAGTTTATGCATTTTGATGTACCGAAGTTAGTTCGGAGTCCCGGATGTGATCACGGACATGACGACGAGTCTCGAAATGGTCGAGACATAAAGATTGATATATTGGAAGCCTATATTTGGACATCGGAATTGTTCCGGGTGAAATCGGCATTTTACCGGAGTACCGGGGGGTTACCGGAACCCCCCGGGGGGTTATTGGGCCTACATGGGCCTTGAGGGAGAAGAGAGAAGAAGGCAAGAGGTGGCCGCGCGCCCCTCCCCTTCCTAGTCCGAATAGGACAAGGGAAGGGGGGCGGCGCCCCCCTTTCCTTCCTCTCTTCCTCCTCTTTCCCCCTCTCTCTCCTTGTCCAACTAGGAGTCCTACTCCCGGTGGGAGTAGGACTCCCCCTTGGCGCGCCACACCTGGCCGGCGCCTCCTCCCCCTTGGCTCCTTTATATACGGGGGCAGGGGGCACCTCTACACACACAAGTTGATCCACGTGATCGTTCCTTAGCCGTGTGTGGTGCCCCCTGCCACCATATTCCACCTCGATCATATCGTTGTAGTTCTTAGGCGAAGCCCTGCGTCGGTAGAACATCATCATCGTCACCACGCCGTTGTGCTGACGGAACTCATCCCCGAAGCTTTGCTGGATCGGAGCCTGGGGAGCGTCATCGAGCTGTACGTGTGCTAAGAACTCAGAGGTGCCGGAGTAACGGTGCTTGGATCGGTCGGATCGGGAAGACGTACGACTACTTCCTCTACGTTGCGTCAACGCTACCGTTGCGGTCTACGATGGTACGTAGACAACACTGTCCCCTCTCGTTGCTATACATCACCATGATCTTGCGTGTGCGTAGGAAATTTTTTGAAATTACTGCGTTTCCCAACAATTACTACATCTACTAGTTAGGAAAATTTAAAAACTTAAATTTGGACATGTTTTGCAAAAAAATGTAGGGAAAATGTAAAACGGCTATAACTTTTGTATACGATGTCGGAAAAAAACGTATAATATATCAAAATGTTCAGAACGAAAATCCGCCTGTTTGCAAATTTTTAGAATTCTCAAATTCTAAAAGGAAAAAAAGTTATGCTCAAATTTCAGTTTTTTTTCTTATTTTCATTATATCTGGTCAAACTACTTATTCAAGAAGTATTAGTGTTATTAAATAATTATTCAAGAACATTAGTGTTACTAAATAATTATTTCAGTTCTTTTGAATTTTTGTCAAATCCAGTCAAATTGTGGTCTAACAATGGTCAAACTACTTATTCAAGAAATATTAGTGTTACTAAATAATTATTTCGGTTTTTTTGAATTTTGGTCAAATCTGGTCAAAATATGGTCAAACTATTTATTCAATAAATATTAGTGTTACTAAATAATTATTGTTTTGTAAAATAATAGTTTCAAACTCAAAAAGTAGGGATGGCAATGGGTAGGATAGGGGGGGGGTACAACCTCCTTCTACCCAAACCCATACCCATACAAACTTTTTATACCCACCCACTTCAATATCCATGGGTATAAACTGACACCCATGTCCATACCCATCGGGTATCCTATATCCAATGGATATCCATTGGGTACAATATATAGCATTCAAATTCTTAAGAGGTAGAGAAATGAGTTCAAAATTCAAATGATCATGGTAGAGTAGTATAGCACGTATGTGGCCTCCTCCAGTGGGTGGCCTCTTGGAGGCATCAGGGGATTATGAGCAGCGGTTGGTGGAAGGCCGACGTAGTGGAAGGCGGAGGTGCGAATTGGCGATCGCTGGATCGAGTATTCGACAAGAGTCTGGTAGTGAAGAGTCGATATTTCATCTTTTTGAGGAGTCACATAGGACGTATGAGGAGTGACGAGCAGGTGATTATGAGCCTATGAGCTATGACTTGTTTAAGGAATACGAGATTTAGGGTTGGACCTTATGAGTTGGATGTTATCCCCACATGTTATATGAGTTATTTTCATTTTTTGGGGGGTATCTATTGGGTTACCCATGGGCACAATTTCTTACCCATGCCCTACCCATATATTTTGCGGGTATGGGTACCCATTACCCGTGGGTAGAAAATCTCTTCAAGTCTTGCCCATACCCATTGTTTTCGGGTAGGGTACCCGCGGGTACCCATACCCATGGGCAAAACTGCCATCCCTATCAAACAGTGAAATGTGTGACTTCATGCTTAAACCAAACTCTCGAGGGTTAATAGGATTGACATCTTACTATTGTCAGGAAAACAACAAGTGTAGATTTGGAAACGAAGGAGAATAGAACCCAAAAGTTAAGCGTGCTCGGGCTGGAGTAGTGAGAGGGATGGGTGACCGGTCGAAAAGTTAGATGATTTGAAATGATGAGGGGTGATTAGAGATTAGAGGTTAAATTGAGCAATGATGAGGGGTGGGTGATTAGAGATTAAATTATAAAATAATTCAGAAATTTGAAAATCAAGAAAAAAATTCAAAAAAATTCAAAAAAAAAAACTTTAGTCTCGGTTGATGTTACCAACCGGGACTAAAGATGGAGCTGGTGGAGCTCTAGCTAGCGGCCACGTGGAGGGCCTTTAGTCCCGGTTCGTGTAAGAACCGGGACTAAAGAGGGGGCCTTTAGTAACGACCCTTTAGTCCCGGTTCGAAAACCGGGACTAAAGGCCCTTATGAACCGGGCCTAATGACCCTTTTTCTACTAGTGAGTAGTTGTTTAGAACCTTGAGGGGTGTTTGAAATTCTCAATTTGTGGCGGAATTCGATACGAAAACTTCATTTAATGCCTTCAGGAATTCAGAATAGAAACAAAATTCTAGAGGATTGGCTTCCTATCCTTCACACTTCAGAAGAAATGAAACATTTGGTTTGATCTACTAGAAACTTTCTTGATGCGAACTTGAGCGCTGTGAGGCGCTTTCACGTTTCACCTTCCAATCTCACGCACTGGCAAAAAGGCACACGTATTAATCTGCTCATCACCTAAAGTGAAACAATGTTCCGTGTACAATCGTGCTGACACAAAGGCAAGAATAAACAATGCACCGCCAAGCAGGGCCGACAGCAATTTCGTCTAGGACGGCAGGCGGTAGCTAAGGAAGAAGCAAGCAGCGCGTGGTGCAAAAGGTTCAAGTCACAACTCGGCCTGGCGGTGTGTCGCGTGCGGTGGTCTTCGGGTGTCGGAGCGACCCGGCACGCAGGCTGCCAGTGATCGCGGGTGCGCGGCAACAATTAACAAGCATCGCTCTCACCTTTGACCATTAGAATGTTTGGTACAGACAAAAATTATCTTGTTGCATGTGTGTAGCTAGTTATTATTTATTTATTGTTAGATCTAATTTTATTGCGTCAGATGAGCATGTTTGATTGGTTATTTCTCAAGGGACCATCTCAATTTCGAAGGTGTTTTATTACTTTTTTTCAGATGGTTGATGTGCAAACCCAAATTTTCGCGCAGCAACTACTCGCATTGGTTTGCAGGTCATTATGCTGGAAAAATCACCATATCCAGAACCATTGTGCAATCAAGGCAAAGCGATGTCAGCATTTACCAAAAGGATATATGTTCATGTCCACCAAAAGGTTTCCTGTGTTTTTCCCTATCCTACATTTCAAATGGCTAACCTATGTAAATTCTTCATTTCTGTAGGATTCAGAAGCATGCTATTCAAATTTCTGTCTTTTCCCTACCATTCATTTCAAGCAGAGCTTTTACCGGCTACCCAAAAACTAGGCACTTAAAATATATGCTCAACTGAGGTATATCCTTCTCCCATTGCTTGTAATATGAAAAGTCATGCAATAGGAATTTGGTTACCCACTAAATGACCTTTATTTTTTGCTAGGAAATTTGGTTATCTTTCTGTACAAATTTTTAGATGGTATAGTAAGCACTTCTACCAACACCAACTTACCAAAGGAAATGGATGGACATTGAAATCTCATTAGGGTCTGCAACTTCACATGTTTTGTCACACATATAAATCTATTTTACATGCACTTCTCGCTAGCTACACCACAACTAACATGAAGCACTAATAACCTTTCCTTAGTTTTTGAGTGTATTTTATATTCATAATTCATAAATGACCACCAAGAGAGCATATTTCTTCTTCGAAAAGAAGGATAACCCCCGCCTCTGGATCCACAACCATATATTACTAAAGAAAGAAAATTCATTAGCCGAACAAAATCGACCCAAAAAATGCGAGGTTGCATGCCTCACGACAGTAGCTCCACAATCCAACTACAAACTCTATGGTAAAAGAAAGAAACAAACGAAAAGTACACAGTTCCTAGGCTAAGCTTTCAAGAAAGAATCGGCGCATGTGCGCCGATGATGAAAAGTGCAACCATAGGCCTGTCACGGGATTTTCATCCCCAAACCCGAGTTTTGATCCACCACCTTTGTGAAGGACATGACGTAGGCACGCGTAGGCATAGCCTGATAAGAGATCTTGTATTTCCGCCAAAGTGCACAAACTCATCGTTGACGCGGCCCCTACTATCATCCTCGGACTATCGGCGCCTAGATAACCAGATACCTCTGGAGAATATACCGGAAGACAATGATATCTCATACCTCCTTGCCTCCCATCACTGTCTCCCTACCTTTGATCCAGCAGCATCATATATGAATTTCCGCCTCTATTGAAGCCACTTGTGCGTAGCATCTTTTGGCAGTAGGCATGACTTGGTGCCACTGCATGAGTCGCCATGCGTTGCACCTACCGGCGATAGGCATGACATGCGCACTCGGAAGAATCATCGTGTGTAGCACCCGAGCCGGATGCAACATGATCCGGAGTTAGAGGCGGCATCCCATACCGCTGCCGTCCTCGGAGAAGGCACTTGCCATCTCCAAATCCGACCACCACATCGTCCACATGACCATGATGTCGCCCTCATTGAAGAACCAGGGCCGCCACCCCAATCCCAAAACTCGTGCATCGCCTTCAGATGAGGTCGACGGCCGTCGCGCCACACCACCCATAGAGAAAGCCACACAACCATTGCCACCAAGGCGCCGTAGCGATACCGCCACCGAAGATGTTGATAGATCTAGAAGCCACCCAAAATCCGTCACGCCGGCCCCCTTCCTAACCTTCATAGCCCATGGCCGAGGTGGGGAAAGCTGCCTTCCAGGCCATTGCACCGCTAGGGGAGTAACAAGGGCACCCATACCCCCGCTCTCCCGCATCACCGCAACACTTACCCACCATGCGCCTCCACACAACGTTCCAGCCGCATGAGATCAGGGTCGTCAGCCTGACTCGCTACGTTGCAAACGCAAAAGAAGACGCAGAGAAAATCCCCTCGTCGATGTCTCCTCCATCCTTGAGACCATCGGGGACCAAATCCACACCGCCCCATCTTCGGCGCCACACGGCCTCCAGGAGCGGCGAGGGGAGAGAGAAAGAGATAGGAAGGACGATGGCAGCGCCGGTCGGCTATGGTTCCGTGGTGTTGGGTCTCAACCGTATGCCTCCTCAGTACAGATACCTGAAGATAATATACATGGAAGCCAGATGTTTACATGTGAGCTCATGTGAGGTACATGAACCACAAAACGAATGAATACGATACCCACATGCAAGTTCACACATGAAGAATGCCATCCCTATCCTATATATACATGCTTCTAGGAACTTGCTTGAAAACAAGACTACATGAAGATCAAGAGTGACAATTTGCGCTGATGTGTTATGCTTGGATTACATTTGTTTCCATCCCCATTCAATATGTCCATGAGCTCTGGGATACTGGAGATAAACCAAGGAAGTGAAAGACACTTCATTCAGTTTATTTATCGCTAGTTGTATCATGCTAGATTATTCACGTATTGTGGTGCTACTGATTATTCAAATAGTTATGTGACCTTGATGGAAGTATTGTACAATCTAGAAGGAAGGGGATTCTGCATAGCATGCCGCCTCTCTGCTCTAGCACTAGGAAATCACGAAGGTAGCGACGAAGGAATCCGTCATCATCTCATTTCCCCAAATTCACTAGTATTTAAATAATAGTGCCCGTGAGACAATTTTTTTTTACAAGTAGGCACCACTATTGGAATCGCCGTGCATGCTGAGTTCTGAAGTTTGCTGAGTTTCTCTTATCGGGAGCTCGGCAGTGAAAGACATCTTCCGATTACAACGGTAATTGCACTCGACAGTGCTGAGCAAATCGGCAAACATCATCATTGGCCCAGTGCTTAGAAAAGGAAGTAAAAATTTTGTTTTTGCTACTCTAGATATTTTTCATTTTTTCTTATGCCACTCTAGATTTTAACATTTCAAATTTGCCACTTAATTTTTAAAATTTATCATAATTGTCATTCCATGACAAAAGTAAAAAAAAATTAGAATGACAATTATGATAATTGTGAAAAAATAAGAGTGGCAATTGTGATAATTGCCTACCGTACCTGAGCTGAGCTGGGATTTGAGCGGGCTGCCCCTCTCTAGTGGCTTCTGGGATTTGACAGGTCAGTCCAGTCCAGCTGTAGAGCAGAGTTGAGCTGGGATTTGAGCGGGATGCCCCTCTCTAGTGGCTTCTGGGATTTGACAGGTCAGTCCAGTCCAGCTGTAGAGCAGAGCTGAGCTGGGATTTGAGTGGGCTGCCCCCCTCTAGTGTCTTCTGGGATTTGACAGGTCAGTCCAGTCCAGCTGTAGAGCAGAACAGAGGAGAGTTCGAGCAGAGCAGAGTTAGGTTTTTTTTGGAAATGGAGCTTTACCCCCGGCCTCTGCATCATAATAGAGCAGAATTAGGTAGCTGCCGAAAACCGTATCGCCGTCGCCCTAATTTCCCCTCCGCATGAGCGCCGGCAATGGCGGCACCGCAGAGGCCTACTTCGGCGACTACGGCTTCCGCGTGCATCCCGGATACGGCGCGGGGCACACACGTGTTCACGGTCGTCGGCTACAGGCTGCACAAGGGCCTCGGCGTCGGCAACTTCATCAGATCTGCCACCTTCGCCGTCGGCGGTTACGACTGGTGCATCCGCTACTACCCCGACGGATTCAGTTCTGAATACAAGGACCACGTTTCAGTCTGCGTCGAGCTCCAGAGCAAGAACTCTGTGGTGAGGGCGCTCTACGACTTGAGGCTTACCAACCGGGCCACCGGTCTGTTGTCACTCATCTTCTCCCGGTCGTCATCCTTCCCGGTGTTCGACTCCTGCAAGAACGACCATGTCAGGGGGGCTTACATGTTCATGAAGAGAGACCTCCTAGAGGCATCCCCCTACCCGCAGGATGACTGCATCATGATCTAGTGCGATGTGACTGTTCTTCTGAAGAAAATACCGGCCATGGCGAACAAGACCACCAAGACACCCGAGATCGAGGTGCCACCCTCTGACCTGTCAAATAATCTCGCAAGGCTGCTTGAGGGGAAGAAAGGAGCAGACTTGGTGATCAATGTCAGTGGGGAGACCTTCTACGCACACAAGATCGTGCTCACGAATCGTGATGCGGTCTCCGGTCTTCCAAGCAGAGCTCTATGGGCCAATGGCAATGTGCGTCACCGAGAAGCAGTGCACTGAGGTTGTCGACATGCAGCCCGCCGTCTTCGGAGCATTTCTTCACTTCATATACACAAATTCATTGCCTGCCATGGATGACCTCCTTGACAGCCATGACAAGAGGGAGGTGATCAGGCATCTCCTTGTGGCTGCAGACAGGTATGCCATGGACAGGCTCAAGCTGATGTGTGAGGCCATCCTCTGCAAGGGTCTAGATGCCGAGAGTGTTGTCGCCACGTTAGCTCTCGCTGATCAGCATCGTTGCAGCAAGCTGAGAGACGCTTGCATGGAGTACATCAAGCTCTTCACCTAGACAGAGGAAATGCCTCATCGCCTGACTAGAGAGCATGTATTGTGTCTTTATATACAACCTATATATGTATGTATTTATGTGATATGCACTGCTGTCCTTTAGATCATGCTGCCTTGTCCTGAAGTCCACATATATTTGGGAGGAGATGAGTAAGTTCATCAGAATTTATGTTGGCTAGACCTATAGTATTATGTACGAATCCATGCGAGCTTCCCGTGAATTTGCTGATAATTATATATGTTGGCTAGACCTATATGTGAATCCATCCTAGCTTCTTGTGAATGTGCTGATATTTATCCTTATCTTCTTTCCTTTTTGTGCTCTTCCTTTTGTTATTGAAATAAATCTGTGATAACAACAACGGGCTACATGCCATAACCATGTACAGTAGTACTGTAGGCAAACAACTACGGAATTTAGTCTATTGATAATCATAATTTTAGTCTGACAGTGCCCAAGATAGATTGTTTGTGACTCCTGTTGATCTTCAGTAACCAGAGTTTGGGCGTATGTGCCAGAGTTTTATTCCTTTGGAGTTTCTCTTCCGGTTTAACTATTGGACCTTTGGGGGATACTTCTGGTTGCTACTTAGTGCCATGTTACTACATTTGATGCCATGAGACATTCTATTTTAGAAGTTACACGCGCATTTTGATTTCAACGGGAACCGAACTGTTTCATACTATGGAATTTCTATTGAATTTCAAACATACCTGTTTTTACCTCTGAATTGACATACCAAGCATGCCTGTTTTTACCTCTGAATTGAAATTCCAAACATGCCTGTTTTCACCTGCTATGGTAACTGCACCTGGTGCCCGAATCGCGCCCAAGTGTTGTTCATGGTTCGAGGGGGGAAACATATCTGTGATGTGATCTCATCCTGTTGGCCGGTTGGTTTGTGGTGTTGCTGTTTTTTTTATGGTTCGGCATCCTGGAGGTTCCCATAACCGCCGTATTTCCCCTCTCAATTACCCCAAAAATAAATGTTTGCTCTTGAGTCATTTAAGAATACTGTAACCACTTGCAGTCTCTTCAGCAGTATATATTCGTTGATCCTCAGCAACCTGCACTACTGCTAAAAAGTAAAAACTGGCTAGTGTTACTTGTCGAGGCTGCAATCTGCTTGCTTCACAATTTTGTTTCGGACAGTAAATAATTAGTACATTGAAACTGCTAGTGTTATTTGCAGGTCAGTTTATAGGACTATTACAAAGTACATGTTGTTGAAGAATAATAAGTTAGTATCTTTTGCACTGTTAAAAATAACAACATGGCATCATTTTCACATGAGTTTGAAGTTTTAAAACATAGAATCCACATGACTATTCAAGGGCATCAGTGCACAACTTACAATAGCTGAGCATTAGAACTCAAAATGGAACAAAGAACAGATAAACTAACACAAGTCTATGAATTTACAGGCTAGTACCTATTTTGCTATTATAGCATTATATTATTATTATTATTTATTTTGCTCTTTGTCTCCACTCTGTTTCTTAGACCACTGTTAGAGATGGGGAATGAGTCCAAGATGCTATTGAGCATGTGCACGAAATGTTAGACAAAGAGGTGGCTGCCGGAACATGTCCTACACGCATATTTGTTTGTGGATTGAGCCAAGGAGGTGAAGCCCTGAAATATGCGCCTATCATCTCTGCTGTCAAGATAGCAATGACAATTTTGATTTCCATTCACCTTTCGCATGTGCTCTAGCCATAGCAAGTGTTCTGCTCGACCCCAAGACTTTAGGTGGGTGTGTTGTTTTCAGTGCTTTAGTTCCTTTGAGCAAATCATTTGCTGATAGGGTGGCACTTGAAGCCAGAAAGGTAACAACAGCCCAGCAACCATGCTTACACTGAACATATTTCATACCAAAATCTTCCTGCAAATGTGGTGTCGCTGATTTCTTAAAAACCTCCAGACGCCGGTTTTATGGTTCCATGGGAAGGCAGACGGCCGGGGTGGTACTTTTTGAAGCCGAGCACGCTGAATGCACATTTCTCCAAGCGCTTGGCATGGCCTGCAAATTCAAGGTGGTACACAAACAGATGAATTTCAACATTGGAGCTTTGATTTTTTTAAGCTTCTCTAACTATATTGTTCTTCATTGTTTTTTGCCTTGAACATGTATACTATCACACTTGCCCAAATCTTGGTCACTCACTTGTGGATGAAGATCTCCAATATTTTTGATGATGGATATTTGACCTCTAGGGATGTCTCAAGGAACTGAAGCTGCAACACCATTATCTTCGTCTTGACCACAAAGATTTCCACTTGGTACTCCTCAGTTTCCCTTGCCACATGATCCACTGAAATGTTTATCATACTGCTAGATGTCTAGCTGTCTGGTATCTCAGTTCGTGTGAGACTGACAAGAGGTCTCTAGGCCCGCATGACTCTGGCTTATCAATGTTTAATGTTTTTCTTTTGGTCGTAGGAACAGATTTATAGCCTGAATTCTTACAGTTAATTTTTTTGCAGTTAACAGAATTGACATGTCACTGGTTTTTTTGGGGGGTATTTTTCTTTTTAGGATGGGCTTTAGCCTTTTCTATGGTTCTATTATCCACCACAGCGCCACCTAGGCAATAGATAGCACATGGCAACGGCGTGATCGGCTGTCACAAACACAACCAAAATCTTACACCTAGGGATGGCAGTTAAAGTGTGATACAGACCCCCCCCCCCCCCCCCCCCCCGCCTGCCCCCAAACATTTCCCCTAGTTTCACTGTGTGGGCCCCCTTCCTTTTTTTCCAGTTAAATCCTTTTCACCTCATCTTGTAACTTTAATTTGGCAGTTTTTGTCTGTTGGTGCAGGAAAGCACCCAACACAACACAACTACCACTACACCTACCAGCTGATCGCGCCAACAAACGGTGACGTCGCTGTTTTCTCATGCTATGTGGGCACGCACAAAAAGCATTTTCAATGGCTTGCGGAGCCCTCTCCACCAATTGCATGCCACCAGCCGAGTGGAATTGAAACCTGATTAGGCATGTGTGACATCTTGTGTTTTATGCATCATGCATTTTCTTACATGCATTTCTCACTACACCACAACGTTGTATGGATATCATTTCTTATCTCTGGAGCGACCTTTGTATTCACAACTCTTAAATGACCCCCAAAAGATATTTTTTTATGAAGGAAATGCAAGTTAACACTTGTAGCATGACATGACTATACTATATATATGGATGCTTTCATGAACTTGCTTTGAGAACAAAATTACATGTAGACCGAGAGTGATAATGCTCTTGGATGTGTATCATCGTAGGGTTACATTTCTTCTAGTCCCAGATCAATATATTCGTAAGCTCCGAAATATTGGAGGAAAACAAAGAAACGACAACGCATTTCACTCCTTTAATTTCTTGCTTGTTGTGCGACGAAATCTTCTTCACCGGTTGTTCCTTCAAGGTTTTTCTAATACAAAGTCACAAATACACTTAGCAAAACGATGATATGCCTTCCTGAATGAAGGACTGTACTGTGGTCTGGCTCCACTCTGGCCCAGCTAACATCCCTAGTTTATGTAGGGAGGAACTCCCTTGCTCCTGAATAATGTTAGAATAAATTCGAGGTACGCGGTCGATCCTCCGAGGAACAAGCAATCACATACAATGATGACACCAAGATTTGTTAACGAGGTTCGGCGAACTCGCCTACTCCCCGGGGCAATGACTACGGGCGCTCCTCCCCGAGATACCGCAACACCGGACACCCGGGCGCCGGCACAAGCCGCCAGCACCCCCTTGCGAGCCTGTCGCTATCTAGTCGTCATAGGGTTACAACGTGGGGTGCCTCCTCATATATAAGGCCAAGGGTACAATGTGTCCGACTCCGACACTACAAGTATCCTACCCACACTACAACACCAAGTCCAAGCCTAACCCAACTAGTACAAAATATTCGACACAAACACAACAAATAATATACTCTTTTTACCCCCGCAAAAAAAAAGTGATGAAGATAGTTACAATAGAGACCAGGACCATCACGTTTTCTAAATTTGTTTAAGTTTTTTAGTGCTCGTGAGAGGCAAGATTATTTTTTCTACGAGACACTCTTACGTGCAGTCAAATCTCGCCTTGCGGATCTTGATACTCCGCCTCCTGCTTCTTGTTGTAATAGGATAGACATGTGAATGAATAAATTGAGTCATTGCAAAATGACACACGAGTGTATAAACTAAGTTATCATGGTTCCGTGGACAAATTTGGACATGTTATTGTTTGAGAAATGCAAAATATTTTTGGGACTCCATTGGTTATCACATTGTCAGTGACAAATAAAAAGTGATGGAATCACCCTCCTTTGCCGCCACTCACACAAGCATCCACATGGTCAGATAGTTCTTAGAACCGACCCGTCTATATTTCTAGTGCGTAAGGCTGGCCTTGGTACATTATTTCCTAGACATATACGTCCATGGCTACAGAGTTGCAGGTGTGGGTTATCCTTCTGAAGCCTGGTCTGACTCCTACTAGCTGGCACAAAAAACATTAATATTTTTTAATGGGAAACGAGCAAGCGATCTGAAACACGGGAAGCGTCATGGTAATTACACTTGAATATCATACTTTTTCATGCATCGCACGCCCCACTCATACAGACAATGAAAATGTGGGTCATATTTGCAGCTCACGAGAACCACCAGAAGTCCACACCACATGCAAAATTGTCCACTTCAGTTTCATGCTTCTACCAAGGTCTACAGACACGTACGCATCCATAGTTAATAAAAATGTCTAATTAAAAAATGAGAACCATCCCCCCCCCGCGGTTTTCTTGAGTTTTCTTGAGGAGATTCCACACTATTCTATTTATTTCACGTACTAGAATGAGGAGCTTTCGATCTATCTATCTATCTCTCACTGCTCTCTCCAGTGAGAGAGAGAGAGAGATGAGAAACTTGGAGCCTGCTTGGTTTGGTGAAAATATTTGGCATCTCTAAAAAGTTGAAGTTGATTGGTTGGGCTCCAATTTTAGGCAATCCTTCTACCCAAGTTGGCATTTTTTTGTTAAAACTAATCTTCTCCACCCATAACCTTTGGTAAAGCCGTACTGACATATTGACCATGATTCCATTCAAAATTTTACAGAAAAATATTAGTGACTTTCTTCACAAAAATGATGGATGGATGCAAGGAGCTACTTGGTCTAGAACCAAATTTTGGCAAGACAACATTTGTCAAAGATCAAACTTGGGTGAAATATGAGTAGGGTCGATAGATGAATGTGTTTCATCAAACATACAATATTACATGTATTTCGCGCTACACTATAACTGACAACATGCAGAAATAACATTTCTGATCTCTTTAAAAACATTTCTTCCCTCTTTATTGAAATTTATTTTTACAACTGCTAAATGAATACAAATGAACATATATGAAAACAAGATGTTTCCACATGATATTTCCTAAGCTAGATGACCCACAAGATGAATGAATATCAAACTTACATGCAGTTTCACACTTCCAAGATGTATGATGCCTTTGGGAACTTATTGAATGTGCCATGCTAGGTTACATTTCCTCGTTCAATATATTTGTGACCCCTAAGATACTGGAGGAAAGGAAAGAAACTCAATGCATTTACTTATATTTATTTCTCGATAGCTGTCCCACGCAAGATTATGCATGTGTTGTATCATGGGCACCTTTCCAATGGACCGACGTCACTTAGTGAAATTATCTTATGTGTTAGAAGAGAACCCGTTCATAGCACTGAGAATAGTGAAGTCACCATGAAGACTTGGACCATCACATTTTTATAATTTTAGTTTTATATGAATTTGTTTTCAAGACATGTTTTTACAAGACACTCCTATTAAAGGAAATTTGGATCTTTTACCGATGGATCTTGTGAATAGTCCCACACCCTTGCCGAAACTGGCTTAGAGAATGGTTCCAAAGCCACAAGGCAGGGATCAAGGTGGGGGATATACTGTGTTGTAAAACACTACCAAACCCACGCATTCTCAGCCTCCATAACCACATCCGCACAACAGATGCCTTAGAAGAATGATTTTTCCTCCCTCATATTGTTCACCAACATAAACCTCTGTCTTGCCGATTGATTGGGAATTTGGGAATTCCACCTATTCGGATGGTGCCCCCCCACCCCCGGCGGTGGTGATAGAGTGTGCGCTCGTCTTTCTGGTCAAACTTTAAAATGGAATCATGGGCACTCTGTTGGTACCAAAGGAGTTCTTGAGTTGGCAGAATTTTAAATATTATTAGGGGTCCATGAATTTATGTGTTTCATCACTCATTTAAGTAACATGCATTTCTTGCTACACCACAACCAACACTAAGCACTCATAACATTTCACATCATTGAAGTGTAGCTTGCGTTCACAATTCTTCAATGACCACCAAAAGAATATACATGAAGTCAAGATGTTTCTACATGAGCTATTTTATAGTACATGATCCCAAAAGAAATGGATACCTTTCTGAAAAATCTACCCATGCTATATATACATAAGTTGTTTGGAAACAAAACTATGTCTAGGTTGAGTATAATAGTCTTCGCAAATGGATCATGCTATAGTCTTACATTTCTTCCCTTCCCCATCTAATATATCTGAGCAATGAGATATGGGAGGAAAACAAATAAACTAGATAGCATCTCCTTCTTTTAGTTTATCTGTATTTGTCCAATGCGGTTTTGGTTATGCACTTTTTCTATGATGTCGTTTCAAGAGATTATGATGATGTTGTCATGCTAGTTGATAATATGGTTTTCTAATGAGAAAACTTATGCTATATGGTAGAAACATGAGCCAGATCATAGCATGCAACCTCTCGGCATGAGCTCCACCAGCAGGCATAGTGAACAGAATCCCCATGATCACCTAAACAGGCTCATTTGTCTAAATTCAGCTTTACAATATGTGATTTACTATGAGATGGGAGTATCTTTTGGCAAGTCACTCAAATTATAGGGAGTTCAATATTTGTCTAAAGGAGGGTTATGTTGCAGGCTTGTAATAGGATAATCATACAAATGGAAATTTGATAATCAGTAATTCTTAGCAATTAAAAGACAAACTAACACATTTTGGTGCGACTTATGCAAATATCATAGTCCAACTCGTGTGTGACGAATAAGAAAGCAATGCAATCTTCCAGAATGGGCGCCTCCTAGCCATCGCTCCCACCCACGGCACCAGCAACGACAACGGGGGTAGGGTGAGGCCCCGCACGCTGCCACCATCGTCGTCATGCAGAGTCCACGCCTTCCATGCTTGCACTCTTTTCTCTTCCCACACCCTTCATCAGCAGAAATCACCCCCTCAGCGGTTAGTTCTTCGGTGACTCCGAGCTATCCGTATGGGGCCTCCCCCTGCTCCTGCTGCGGCGGCGGCGAGGGATGGTGTTGTGGCTGCATGGCTCCGGTGAGACGGGCAAACAGAGCCGAGCCACCTGCTTCTCCGACGCCACCATCACTTGTGGTTTCTGATTGGAGGGAGAACAACACGTGTGATCTCACCCTGTTTCTCAATTGATTTGTTGTGTTTCTATTGTAGGTGAGGTGGTGATCAATGCTTGGTTCGGCATCTCGGAGGTCCCCATAACCGTCATAATTCCCTGCTCAATTAACGCCAGAAACAATTGTTTGATGTTGATGTTCCGTTTGTTACATAGACTGTAGCCATGCACGTTTTTGTCTTCAGTACTCAATATTTGTTGCTACAATTTACCACTAAAAATTGCCTAACACTATTTACTGATGTTGCTGCAGTTTGCACAGTATGCATTCATCAGAAACCAAGCTTGCTTGATAGTAGTTTATTCGCAGACCATTACAAAGAAAATGTTCCTTTGGAACATGATGAACAAGGTTTTGTTCTGTGGTAGTGTTACTTTAGAACAAAGATGACATTATTTTCTCTTGAATAAATTTAAACTATAGAGTAAGTTCTTGTGTACTTTGCATTATACTAAAAGGCACTTGCTCTAAGTTAACCATTTTAGAATCCTCATGACCATTAGAGGACATCAGTGTACAAGTTACAAAAACAGAGTACCTGGAGTCCGGGTATACAACACATAGTAGGATGAGAATATATATTCGGCCTCATAGCTTGACACACCCAAACACTGCACCCACCCACCATTTGTCGCCACACAGAGGCCATGGCTCCCAAGCCTTCACTCTTTCCCCTCCAACATCCTCCACCAGTATAACTACCACTTCATTACCTTCCATGTCGTTGATCCATTGGTAACAAGCCCGCACTATCCGAATGACAACTCCCTCTGCAATGATGATGGTGGATAGGCTCATGTTGGGTTCCAAGGTGTCACGAGATGGGCAAGCAGAGATGAACCCAAGTCGTCCCCTACTTCTTTGTCTCCCCCGCCCTCTGTGTGCCGTTTCTCACTGCCCCATCACCGGCTACACTATGTTCTTTGGTGCCCAAATGTTGGTCAAGAATCAAGACAAGTAACACGGGAACGTCGTATGCATGTTAATTCATCATTTTTTAGCTGGGAGAACAAAGATATGTCATGGTTATTTAGGAGGAATGGCTATAGACTATAGTAACAAGAAACCATTTTCGAAATTTTGGGTATATGGCATAGAGCGGACCTTTCAACATAAAGCTATTGGTACGCCATTGAGAATTTAACAGTAAGTACTATATTAGTCATGGTATTGAGGTGTACTAAACTTAGGCTTCATCCCACATGAGATCATTCTTATCATAATTAAGAGGCAATTAGTATGGAGTCCATTAACTGGTCAACAATACTTGAGAAGACCTATGTACTATAAGCACTCTCTTTAGCTTGTGCTCGAGACAACCGTGAGACCTGGGCCGTCTCTGAACGCAATTTAGTTTTATTGCCTTTTATTTATTTTCAATTCTCAAACTAAAAAATATTACTCAAACTTGGTTTCCAACACTGAGAAATTTTTCTAGGCTATTTGTAAAAAAATCCTCTTAGCTCGAGAGAAGTGCATATTACACCTCCCCCCCCCCCCCCCCCCCCCCCCCCCCCCCCCCCCCCAACTCCACCCCTAGTCTAATATACAACCCCCAACTTCAATACCGTCTAATCTACAACCCTCACTCTCAAAATCGGCCGGAATTCAACCCTCCCCCTGCCGCCCCCTTGACTGGGGCGAACACTAAATTCAAAAAAATGCAATTATTTTTTGGAATTTACTGTTCATCCGGTGAAAAAAGTAAACATTAATTTTTTATTTTTTGAAAAAATATAAAAAATCAATTTTTTTGCTCACTCATCTGCACCCGGTGAACAGTACATTCACAAAAAACGAATTTATTTTTTGGATGGAACATGTCTCAATTCGTGAGGACCCTGCCAATTTTCATCGTGTTCGGACATCTGAGTAGCTCTCAGCAAAAAATACAAAACCGGCCCGAACTGTGCACAAACAGTTAATTGTTTCACATACCCCACTTTTTTATTGTTTTGCTGAGAGCTACTTAGATGTCCAAACGAGCTGAAAATTGGCATGGACATCACGCACTCAAACATCGCTCATGCAAAAAATATTAATTTTTTTGTATTTGTTTGAACTTAATGTTCACCCGATGAAAAATTTGAAACTATTTTTTCATTTCTTTCCAAAAAATTGAATTTACTCACCTGGTTAAAAAACCGATTTTTTTTGAATTTTTCCCACATGTTTTTGAATTTACTATTCGCCTAGTCAGCGGGTCAAAACCGGTCAACGCGGAGGGGAGGGTTAAATTCTGGCAGATTTTGAGAGTTAGGGATTGTAGATTAGACGGTATTGCAGTTGGGATGTATATTAGATTAGAGCCAGAGTTGGGGGTGTAATATGCACTTCTCTCTTTTAGCTCCTTGTTGTCTTTGACACCCCTATTTGTTGAAAAGATTACAATGATCCACATGCATTTCTGTGTAAACATACTTCACGAAATATGGTTAATTGAAAAATAGGATCCTTCGATGACAATTAAGTTAGCAACTAGCGCAATATCAGTGATGGTTTCCATGTCTTAGTTGAAAACATATTTCACAAATTTATTGAGGGAAAGATACAACTTTAGACAAGCCTTAAATCTTAGCATGTCTTGGAAGCGCGCAGAGAACAAAATTTCTAATCTTCTTGTTCAGGCATTCTAATGGGAACATGGGCACTCCATTAGTGATACCGCCGACATACCAAAGACATAATGGATGGAAATTGGAACCTGATTAGGCCTATGCAACTTCTTGTATTTCCTCATGCATTTCTCTCTACACCCCAACTAACATCATGCACGTATACCATTCCTTATCTCTTGAGGGTCATTTGATTCACAACTCTTAAATGACAACTAAAAGAACATTACATGAATGAAATGCAAGCTCACACTTCTAGCATGACATTGCTATACTATATATGCATGGTTTCGTGAACTTGCTCTAAAACATTACTACATGTAAACCGGGAGTGATAAACCTCCCGCATATGCATGTGCCAAAGCTATAGGCTTGCATTTATTTTCTTCCCCCGCAAGACAAATCCATGAGCTTTGAGATATTGGAGGAAAACAAAAAACTCGGGCTGCATATAATTATTATTTCCAATATGTAATTCCTTTCCATAACTTCTGATATGCACTATGTCTGTGCTTTCTTTCCAATCTGCAGTTGGTTTATTGTGGGCCACCTCTCGGCGTGAATTCTTCCAATATGAACAGTGAACATAGTCATCACCATGGCCGGGAGTCCGGGACAATCCCATTTCCTTCAGTTTGGTTTATTAGAATATGTGGTGTTCCATCAAATGGAAGTACTAGTTGACAAGGCCCTCAAATTATAGGGAGTTAAAAAAATGTACATTGTGCTGGCCTTTGACGTCGGACAAATCCTTGTAATAGGATAGTTTTATCTTTTATGAATGAATACTTTGGAGTACATTTGTTAGCAGAGACCATGGTTTCGTATACAAATTCGCACACATTTTTGTCTGGCTGATGCAAATATGGTAGGGGCAGCATGTTAGAAGTAATTGACTAAGCCAAATTTCACCATCACCGTTGTCAGTGACGAATAAAAAGGCAACACGCAATCCGGCAGCAGCGGCAACTCCCGGCCGGCGTCCTTCGCTGCCCCTCCCGCCGGCAGGGGGTGTTCCAGAGCCCCACGGCAACGGGATAGGGTGAGGGTATATTCGGGTCGCGCGGGACAGCCCGCTCACGTCCCGCACGCTGCCGCCATCGTCATGCAGAGCCCACGCCTCCGGCCTCCCACGCCCTTGTTGGCGCCGCCTCTTCGCGCAACGCCGCTTCTTCTTCCTTGTGCTGCCACGCACAACTCTCTTCTCTCATGGTTTCTCTCAAGAACACAAGAACACACGCACACACACAACCAAGGAAGATGACCATCGGCTTAGCCCGGAACACTCTCCTTTGGTGAGCACAAAGATTACATTATTTTGCCCAGCCCTCACGGCCACGCTTTCTCATTCATCTGATCACCTTAAATACCAATACAGAAAGATCCACACATGCACTGACCAGCCGCCACACTCGGTGCTAACCCCCACTAATCCAACTAACTTGCATGCATCCATGTACGCACGATTCACTCAGCCCGGCCACGCGCATGGCGCGCTCCTACACGCACGACGCGGCTGCCTCCAACGGCTCCTACTGCACGCACTAACAAACTGGAGTGTAACTCAAGCTACGTACACCAATCATCACAGCCATCGTGTGGCTTATTCCTAACATTCTCCCCTTAAGCCACAACTTCGCCGCCCATCCTGACAGGACTCCGGCCTCTCGTCGACTGCCATGGAGAACGTCCTTCTTCACCTTCGGCGACACATGCCGCAGCTTCTCTTCCCGGCGCACTAACGCCGCCAGCCGCAATTACAGCCGATTTCCTCAAGCACGAACTCGAGCCACACCTGTTACAACGCATACGGGGGGTTCTTATACCCTGGGGCGCGCCAGGGCACATACCCTACGCCCCAGTCCACGCCGAGCGCCTGGTCCGGCCCGCTCTGCCCACTCCCGCAACATGTACACACACGTTCAGGTCGTGCGAGCCCGCCTAGGACCAACTCCGCGCTCCCCCCGATCTCGCCAACAGAATGCACACAAGCTGCACTCGTGCACGGACACGCCCGTGCACACCACACACACGACCCGCCGTGGACCCGACGCGCCCAGCACGCCCGGCGCGCGCCCATACACGCGCCCGACACGATAAGCTCGTCGCCATGGTTCCTGCCGCCCGACGCCACCGTGTGCTTCCAGCACGAGCCGCCACAGATGTCGTGCAACGGGGCCACCTCGCCGGCCGCTGTCGCACACCATCGCCGATGCAGCTACCGTCGTGTTGCGCCCCGTCGAGCGCCACTCGCTGCCGCTGCCGAAACCCGCAGCTCTGTGCGCCGCCGTGCTGCGTCTCCGTGCCTCGCACCACTGCGCCTCCACGGCCGTCGCGCCGAGCTGCCGCGGCCTCTGCGCAACCAGGCAGGTCCTCCACGACCTCCTCGCCTCCACGACCGCCGGCGCGCGCCACGGACGCCCCTAGAACTTGGCTCTGAATACCAATTGTTGGCGCCGCCTCTTCGCGCAACGCCGCTTCTTCTTCCTTGTGCTGCCGCGCACAACTCTCTTCTCTCATGGTTTCTCTCAAGAACACAAGAACACACGCACACACACACACAACCAAGGAAGATGACCATCGGCTTAGCCCGGAACACTCTCCTTTGGTGAGCACAAAGACTACATTATTTTGCCCAGCCCTCACGGCCACGCTTTCTCATTCATCTGATCACCTTAAATACCAATACAGAAAGATCCACACATGCACTGACCAGCCGCCACACTCGGTGCTAACCCCCACTAATCCAACTAACTTGCATGCATCCATGTACGCACGATTCACTCAGCCCGGCCACGCGCATGGCGCGCTCCTACACGCACGACGCGGCTGCCTCCAACGGCTCCTACTGCACGCACTAACAAACTGGAGTGTAACTCAAGCTACGTACACCAATCATCACAGCCATCGTGTGGCTTATTCCTAACACGCCCACACTATTTTCCATCGCCCCACCCTTCATCGCTGTAGCCACACACGTTTTTCGCTTCATTATTCAATATTTGTTGCCACAATATACCACCAAAAATTGCCTAACACTGTTTACTGTTGCTGCTGCAGTCTGCACAGTATGCATGCATCAGAAACCAAGCTTGCTTGATACTACTTTGTTTGGCAGACCATTACAAAGCAAAAGTTCTTTTGGAACATGATGAATAAGGTTTTGTATCTACGGTACTGTTAGTTTAGAACAAAGATGACATTATTTTCTCTTGAATGAATTTAAACTGTAGAGTAAGTTCTTGAGCTCTTTCCATTATAAAAGACACTCCCACAGTTGGAAGAGATAAACTCAATTGATATTATTGTTGACAAAGTACATGCCTTATATACAGAGAGGGAACCGATCGCCCTACAAGAGTGGCACGCAGGCCATGGGCATCGTGATCTAATTACAAGGAACGTATACATGCACAGTAACGTTACATACAATTCAACACCCCCCCCCCCCCCTCAGCCGGAACTCCATTGGCGTGGACGTTGAGGCTAGATCGAAACTCATGGAACACCAATGATGGTAGGCCTTTTGTGAACACATCCGCGAACTGAGAGCTAGATGGAACATGCAACACACGAGCTTCGCCCAAAGCAACTCGATCACACACAAAATGAAGATCAATCTCAATGTGCTTGGTGCGTTGATGTTGAACCGGGTTATATGCAAGATAGGATGCGTTGATATTATCACAATAGACAATTGTGGCACGGTGCGGTGGACACTGGAGTTCATGGAGGAGCTGTCGTAACCAACATGACTTTGCAACACAGTTAGCAACACCTCGGTACTCGGCCTCGGCACTGGAACGAGACACGGTCGCTTGACGTTTGGAGGACCAAGAGACGAGGTTGGAGCCGAGGAAAACACAGAACCCGGACATGGATTTGCGGGTGTCGAGGCACCCTGCCCAATCACGTCCGTATAAGCAACGAGATCCGTGGAGGCGGACTTGTAGAATTGTAGTCCGTAATGAGAGGTACCTTGGAGATACTTAAGGATCCGCTTGATGAGTTGCATGTGAGTGTCACGAGGCTCATGCATAAACAAGCACACCTGTTGAACTGCATAGGAGATGTCCGGTCGAGTCAACGTGAGATACTGTAAAGCACCGGCGAGGCTATGATAGTATGTGGGATTAGAAAAACGACGACTAGCTGCAAGGGACAAGTTAGAACTAGTGTCAACTGGTGTGGAAACTGGTTTTCAGTGGAGCATGTTAGCGCGGTCTAGGATCTCCAACGTGTACTGTTGTTGGGAGCGGAATATTCCTGCGCGGTTTGGGTGACATTGATGCTGAGAAAATGATGCAGAGACCCCAAGTTGGTCATGGGAAACGCGTACTTGAGAGAAGAGATGATGTGGTTGAGTGTTTGGGTGGAGTTGGCTGTGACAATTATGTCATCGACATAAACAAGCAAGTAGGCGAGAGATGCACCATGGTGTATTATGAAGAGTGATGTGTCACTCTTGGACCCACGGAAACCAATGGAGAGCAGGAAGGCCTGAAAGCGGAGAAACCATGTACGTGGTGCTTGTTTGAGACCATAAAGAGACTTGTGGAGCCGACAGACATGATCCGGGTGAGAGGAGTCCACAAATCCCGATGGTTGAGAGCAATACACGGTCTCATGAAGGTCACCGTGAAGAAACGCATTCTTGACATCCAACTGATGAATGGGCCAAGAACGGGAGGTAGCGAGACTCAGAACCACGCGGATGGTGGCAGGTTTGACCATAGGGCTGAATGTTTCACCATAGTCCACACCTTCCCGTTGAGTGAACCCACACACCACCCAGCGCGCCTTGTAGCATGCTAAGGAGCCGTCCGTGTTGAACTTGTGCCTGGAAATCCACTTCCCCGTGACCACGTTGACACCTACAGGCTTAGGCACCAAAGACCAAGTAGAGTTTTGCATTAAAGCATTGTATTCATCTAGCATAGCATGTCGTCAATTAGGGTCTTTGAGAGCTGACTTGTAGGTGGGTGGTATGGGTGATATGGTGGACGCGTCCGCAAGAAAAAGGCGACGAGGCATGCAGAAACCGGATTTGGAGCAAGTGGACATTTTATGTGCGTTCTGTGGTGGCTGGATGGGCACGGCACGATGCGGGACACGCTGTGGAGGTGTGCATGGGAGCGGGGATGCCAATGAGGATTCGGTGGGGCTAGTGGCATGCTGAGTAGATTGGCTGGGCGCAGGTGCCGAGATGGATCCGGTCGCAGAGGCAGACACGGTGGGATCGGTGCAAGGCGACGGGTGGGGAGTGGACGTGGTTGGCGTCGTGCGGGTGGACCCGGGCGTAGCGGCTGGGTGGTTGGACCGCGTAGCGGAGCGAGACGAGGCCGGCGAGTCGCGAGGCGGGGGACTGCATGGCGAGGTGGGGTCCGAGGGATCGGGATCTGAGGGAAGGAATCGTGGTGGGTGGGGCGGGTACGAGGTTTCCGCATTGGCCGATGAGATATCACAGCGGGTAGGTGGGATACGGGGTGTGGGATCGTCTGTGGACGTGTTGGTTTGTTGTGGCGTGTATGGAAAGGACTGCTCATAAAAAATGACATGGCGTGAGACAATAACACGACGCGAATCTAAATCAAAACAACGATAGCCCTTGTGCTCGAGAGGGTAATCGAGGAAGACACAACGGATGGAGCGAGGAGAGAGTTTGTGGTCCATTGTCGCGGATGTGTTGGGATAGCATAGGCAACCAAACACGCGTAGATGATCGTATGTTGGGTGAACGCCATGGAGGAGGGAATATGATGTATTGTGGCCAATGGCACGTGAGGGCCGTCTGTTGAGTAAGTAGGTCACTGTGTGAAGGGCCTCGACCCAAAAGGGAGGTGTGAGATGAGCTTGGAACAAAAGAGTGCGTAGGATGTCATTTGTGATACGAATGAGGCGTTCGGCCTTGCCATTTTGGGGAGACGTGTGTGGGCAAGAGAAATGATACGCAATGCCGTTGGAGGAGACACTACTAGGAAAAGGGCTATAAATAGGATTGACACTAATGGCGCACCAGGGAAGCAGTGCGCCACTACTATATACTAATGGCGAACCAGTTGGTGATGCACCATTAGTGTGGAAGACACTAATGGCGCACCAGAAAACAGGTGCGTCACTAGTGATAATATTTTTTCATTTTTACATACATACTAATGGCGCATCCTACCGAAGTGCGCCATTACTAGTTCTAACTAGTAATGGCGCACCAGACAGGGAGTGCGCCAGTACTGAATTTTTTTATTCTTTTTTTTTGCAAAACTACTAATGACGCACCGCCTCATAGTGCGCCATTACTAGTTTAAACTACTAATGGCGCACCCTGTAGAAGTGCGTCATTAGTATATATTTTGATATCATGAATATTTTTAAATATCATGGGCACTTTTTGATATCATGAATATTTTTAAATTTCATGGGCACTTTTTGAATTCATGAATATTTTTTCAAATTTGATGATATTTTTTCATATTCAATATGATAAAATATTGAATATTCATGAGGACACTCGATCTCGATCCCCCTCCATCTCGATCTTGATTCCCCCTCCATCTCGATCTCGATCCCACCCGCGCCTCCTATCTCCTCTTCATTTTTAAAAAAATAATAATAATAAAGTGTAGACTACAATTGTTGTTAAACAACAATTATTACTGTTTTTATAAAAAAATATTACTGTTTCATATTCATATTCATTTTCTAAAAAATTATTACATGCAACAAAAAAAATTACTTATGGCGCACCTCTGGCTGGTGCGCCATTGCTATATATATAAAAATATTACTAATGGCGCACCTCTGCCTGGTGCGCCATTGCTATGTAAAAAAAGGATTACTAATGGCGCACCTCTGCCCGGTGCGCCATTGCTATGTAAAAAAAAGATTACTAATGGCGCACCGACCGCAGGTGTGCCATTAGTAAGATTCCCCCTAGCTAATTCCCTCCCTCTCGCCAGATCCCCTTCATCCCTCTCCCTCGCCCTCCTAGCTAATTCCCCCCGCTGCCCCAACCGACGCCGCCGCCGACGACCCCCCCTCCCCGCACCTTCCCCCGCTCCAAGGCCGCCGACGACCCACCGCACCCTCCCCCGCTCCACCGTCGCCGCCGACCCCCCGCACCCTCTCCCGCTCCACCGCCGCTGCCAACCCCCCGCACCCTCCCCCGCTCCACCGTCACAAATGAATGCAACTAGAAATCCAAAAAAACAAATTTGTTTATATTTTCAAATAACAAATTTGATGATATTTTCAAATAATAAATTTGATGATATTTTTTCAATTCATAAATATTTTCAAATAACAAATTTGATGATATTTTTTAAAAAATATTACTGTTTTTATTAAAAAATTATTACTGTTTCATATTCATATGCATTTTCTAAAAAAATATTAGATGCAACAAAAAATAATAATAATAAATTACTTATGCAAAAAAGTTACTTATGGCGCACCTCTGGGTGGTGCGCCATTGCTATCAGAAAAAAGATTACTTATGGCGCACCGCTCTGGGGTGCGCCATTGCTAATTTGACCGATCCCTTCGTCCCTCCCTTGCTAGATCCACTTCGATCCCCCCTCGCCACACCCTCACGCGCGCCCCTCCTTCCGCCGCCCGGCCGACGCCATAGCCGCGCCACCGTGCTCGCCCTCTCGCCCTCTCCCCCGCTCGCCTTCTCTGCCAGATCTCGAGCCTCGTCGCCGTGTTAGCCGCGGCCATCGCCGTCCCCGCACCTCGGCGGCAAGTCCACGAGCTCCGCTTCGTCCTCCCCGACCCCGGCCTCGAGCTCGTCTCCGCTGCATCACCCTCGTCTTCCCCCTCGGGCACCGCCACCCTCTGCTGCTACTAAGCTCCCGCCGGCCTCCTTGTGCCACCCGGTGAGCTTCCCCTCTCCCCCTGCTGCTCTCCTATTCCACCTGGTGCACCGTCGAGGTTTCCAATTGAAACATGTTCAACAATTGAAACAAGTTCAGAAATGTATAGTCTTAGCTAAAGTAATTCAGATGTTTGGGCTTGAACTTGGAGTAGAAAATCTACTGTAAATTCAGATGGTTACTGGATTCAGTTTGAGTTTGCTACTGTACATTGTTATTCACAGTAATCTTCAGTGTTCCCTCTTCAGTTTGCTACTGCATTCGAGCAAGATCTATAGGCTTCCTTGCAGATTAACTGAAGCAAGATCTATAGACTTTTCTTAAACTTGTAAATGCATGCCTTATTACTGTCCTAGTAGATTGCATTGACTGTTCCAACCAAGGTAGTATGGGTGACATCTGTACCTAAGTCTGCTTTGAAATATTCAGCTAACAACTAAGTTTGATAATTGGTGGTGTCTGGCTAGCTAGTGCCCCAAATAACTATTCTGCTCTTAGTTCCATGTTACTGAAGTTGCGCTGTTTATTTAAATATAAACAACAGAAACCAACAGAATTTAAAATTCAAGTGCTCCTGAAGTGTTCCAGGATTCTGGTTTTTTGATTTCCCCCTCTTCCCCCTCTTGATTTCCTTTTGATGTGTTCTAGGGTTAGGGGTTGGAGAATTTTGGACAAGAAAAGGGGTTGGAGAATTAAGTAGCTAGGGTTGGGGAATTAAGTAGCTAAGGAGATTATGTTTAGAGCATCAATGATGGGTGTTGATATACCTCTGGATAATTTTGATTTTATTCATGTTCTCAAGGAATTAGAATTATCCAGGGAACAAATTAGTAAGAAATTTGTACAGTAGCAACCAGGGGAGGTCGAGGGCAGCAACCAGGGGAGGATAGGAGGAGCAAACCAACAGCAGCAGCAACCATGGGATGAGGGGAGGAGCGGACCAGTAGCAGCAACCAGGGGAGGAGGGGAGGAGCAGACCAGCAACAGCAGCAACCAGGGGAGGTGCAGCAAGCCAGCAAACATGGGCGGCGGCAGCGGCTGCCTAGGAGAGGGTTGGGTCGGGGGAGGGGAACATGTTTGATCTAGGTTTCCAGGGGTGGTTTGATACAGTAAAAAACATATGACAGATTGGGCCCAAAAAAATTGAGTCGCTCAACCCAGAAAACACGACTAGTCGCTCGACAAAATGATGGAGAGGCCCCAAGTTGGTCATGGAAAACGCGGACTTGAGAGAAGAGATGATGTGGTTGAGTGTTTGGGTGGAGTTGGCCGTGACAATGATGTCATCGACATAAACAAGCAAGTAGGCGAGAGATGCACCATGGTGTATTATGAAGAGTGATGTGTCACTCTTGGACCCACGGAAACCAATGGAGAGCAGGAAGGCCTGAAAGCGGAGAAACCATGTACGTGGTGCTTGTTTGAGACCATAAAGAGACTTGTGGAGCCGACAGACATGATCCGGGTGAGAGGAGTCCACAAATCCCGATGGTTGAGAGCAATACACGGTATCATGAAGGTCACCGTGAAGAAACGCATTCTTGACATCCAACTGATGAATGGGCCAAGAATGGGAGGTAGCGAGACTCAGAACCACACGGATGGTGGCAGGTTTGACCATAGGGCTGAATGTTTCACCATAGTCCACACCTTCCCATCGAGTGAACCCACACACCACCCAGCGCGTCTTGTAGCATGCTAAGGAGCCGTCCGTGTTGAACTTGTGCCTGGAAATCCACTTCCCCGTGACCACGTTGACACCTACAGGCTTAGGCACCAAAGACCAAGTAGAGTTTTGCATTAAAGCATTGTATTCATCTAGCATAGCATGTCGCCAATTAGGGTCTTTGAGAGCTGACTTGTAGGTGGGTGGTATGGGTGATATGGTGAACGCGTCCGCAAGAAAAAGGCGATGAGGCATGCAGAAACCGGATTTGGGGCGAGTGGACATTTTATGTGCGTTCTGTGGTGGCTGGATGGGCACGGCACGCTGCGGGACACGCTGTGGAGGTGTGCATGGGAACGGGGATGCCAATGAGGATTCGGTGGGGCTAGTGGCATGCTGAGTAGATTGGCTGGGCGCAGGTGCCGAGATGGATCCGGTCGCAGAGGTAGACGCGGTGGGATCGGTGCAAGGCGATGGGTGGGGAGTGGACGTGGTTGGCGTCGTGCGGGTGGACCCGGGCATAGCGGCTGGGTGGTTGGACCGCGTAGTGGAGCGAGACGAGGTCGGCGAGTCGCAAGGCGGGGCGGCGAGTCGCGAGGCGGGGCGGGTGAGTCGCTAGGCGGGGGACTGCATGGCGAGGTGGGGTCCGAGGGATCGGGATCCGAGGGAGGGAATCGTGGTGGGTGGGGCGGGTACGAGGTTTCCACATTGGCCGATGAGATATCACAGCGGGTAGGTGGGATACGGGGTGTGGGATCGTCTGTGGACGTGTTGGTTTGTGGTGGCGTGTATGGAAAGGACTGCTCATCAAAAATGACATGGCGTGAGACAATAACATGACGCGAATCTAAATCAAAACAACAATAGCCCTTGTGCTCGAGAGGGTAATCGAGGAAGACACGACGGATGGAGCGAGGAGAGAGTTTGTGGTCCATTGTCGCGGATGTGTTGGGATAGCATAGGCAACCAAACATGCGTAGATGGTCGTATGTTGGGTGAATGCCATGGAGGAGGAAATATGGTGTATTGTGGCCAATGGCATGTGAGGGCCGTCTGTTGAGTAAGTAGGTCACTGTGTGAAGGGCCTCGGCCCAAAAGGGAGGTGTGAGATGAGCTTGGAACAAAAGGGTGCGTAGGATGTCATTTGTGGTACGAATGAGGCGTTCGGCCTTGCCATTTTGGGGAGACATGTGTGGGCAAGAGAAATGATACGCAATGCCGTTGGAGGAGAAGAAGGTACATAGGAAGGAGTTAATGAACTCACCACCATTGTCACATTGCATAGCCTTGATAACAACATTGTACCGAGTGTGAACAAATGTGAAGAAACGTTGGAGGACAGTGGAGGTGTCAGATTTATGGCGCAAAGGAAAGGACCATGAGTAGTGAGTGAAGTCATCTAACACAACAAGATAGTATTGATATCCGGAAAAAACTTACAATGGGTGATGTCCACAAATCACAATGTATGAGATCAAATGGGGCAAATGTTCTGCTAAAAGAAGAAGAAAAGGGAAGGCGAGGCTGGCGGCCAAGCTGGCATGCACTACATGGAGAGTGTGCGGCTTTATTACAATCGGGAAGTAAGTCGCGAGCTAATACAGAAAGAGAGTGGGCGCCGGGATGGCCGAGGCGGCGATGCCATAAGTCCAAGGACGCCGTGGCGAGGAGCGCGAACGCCGGGGAAGCTTTATTGCCACTGAATGGGTAGAGGTTGCCGTTGCAAATGGAGATCATGAGAACCGTCCATGTGCGAAGATCCTTCACAAGAAAACCACAGGGGTAAAACTCAACAGAACAAGAATTATCACGAGTAAATTTGCGGACAGAAATTAGACTAGTGAAGACACTAGGGGAGACAAGAACATCTGTAAGGCGAAAATCATTGAGGGGGAGGGAGACGGATCCGGTGGCCGTGACAGGGAGGCGGTGACCATTGCCGACAAGTATACTAGAGGGTACATGCTTTAAAGAAGAACTGTACAAGGTTAGGGTACCTTGGGTGCCGGTGACGTGAGAGGAAGCATCGCTGTCCAGAAACCACTCCAGCGAGGGAGTGGAAGGGATGCCACCGTTGCTGTAGGCTGCATTCAACATGGCGAGATGCTCCAAAGAGGGCGGCGGCACCGGGTAGTACGTGGATGGTGGTGAGGGCGCCGGCTGATACATCTGGTAGGCGTGTGCATGCATGCCGGGGCGAGGGCCAAGGACCCCAGCGGAGTTGGGCGGCACCCAGCCGGAGCGCGGAGCCGGCAGCGGTATGCCGTAGGATGTGAAGTAGCCCGTGAATGGAGGGAGCGAAGCCTGGGATGAGACGCCACGCCCGCCTGAGTCAGAGCGGCCACGTCCACGGCCACAGCCGCGGTCACCACCGTCGTCGCCGCGGTCACCACGACCACAGGTGTGCTGCAGAGGATGCGGCGCGGAGGAGCGGTCGACACTGCGGTCAGGGGCGCGTTCCTCGCGATCGCCAGGGAAACGCCTAGCCGATCCAGAGGCGCCACCGGAGGAGCTGCCGCTTGCAGAGGAGCCCCTGCCAGGGAGAGCAAATGGCGAGGCGCTCTCCTCGGTAGCCCGCTGCGCCTGGGTGTCTTCAGCGAGTATGATGCGGGAGAGGATCTCGTCGAAGGGCATGTCAGGCACCTTATCCCCGAGAACGACACGGATGGTGTCAAGGCGTTTGTCGAGGCCGTGCAGAAACTGAGTAGAGAGTTCCACCTTGGTGACGGCATGGTCGATGTCGGCGAGGCCGTCGGTGAGGAGCTTCATGGGACGAGCATATTCAGTGACAGAGAGGTCACCTTTTTTGAGGTTGCGGTACTGGCGATTTAACATCATGAAGCGGGTAGCCCGATTTGCGAGGAAGAAGGACTAGATCTTGGTCCAGAGGGCATAAGTGGAGGTGGCGCCAACAACATGGTTGATGAGGGGATCCGCAAGGGTGGTGTAGATCCAGAGCACGGCATGGACCAAGAAGAAGAACGACTTCCACGTGTCATAGTTGTGCTCAGCGGGATTGAGGAGGAATTTGATGTGGTTGGTAATGTCGTCGTTGAACATCGAGGTGCGGGGAGCGGGTGCTGGTGGCGTCGGGTTGGAGGAGGAGAACAGTGGTGCGAACTAAGATCCGGAGGGGGCAGAGGTGCCATGAAGGGAGAGGTTAGTACCGGAGAGAGAGGACGGAGCAGTGGCCGCAGAGGAGGCCACGACGGTGTCCACCGCGAGCGCCGTGGAGGAAGACAGAGAGCTTGGCGAGGTGGCGGAGCTGGAGGCGTCGGAGGAGGGAGTGCCAAGGTCGACCATGGTGGAGGGGCCTGGTAACTGATACCAAGTTGGAAGAGATAAACTCAATTGATATTATTGTTGACAGAGTACATGCCTTATATATAGAGAGGGAACCGATCGCCCTACAAGAGTGGCACGTAGGCCATGGGCATCGTGTGAAGGAAATATGCCTTAGAGGTAATAATAAAGTTATTATTTATTTCCTTATTTCACGATAAATGTTTATTATTCATGCTAGAATTGTATTAACCGGAAAGATAATACATGTGTGAATACATAGACAAACAGAGTGTCACTAGTATGCCTCTACTCGACTAGCTCGTTGAATCAAAGATGGTTAAGTTTCCTAGCCATAGACATGAGTTGTTATTTGATTAACGGGGTCACATGATTAGAGAATGATGTGATTGACTTGACCCATTCCGTTAGCATAGCACTTGATCGTTTAGTTTGTTGCTATTGCTTTCTTCATGACTTATACATGTTCCTATGACTATGAGATTGTGCAAATCCCGTTTACCGGAGGAACACTTTGTGTGCTACCGAACGTCACAACATAACTGAGTGATTATAAAGGTGCTCTACAGGTGTCCCCGAAGGTACTTGTTGGGTTGGCGTATTTCGAGATTAGGATTTGTCACTCCGATTGTCGGAGAGGTATCTGTGGGCCCACTCGGTAATGCACATCATTATAAGCCTTGCAAGCATTGCAACTAATGAGTTAGTTGCGGGATGATGTATTACAGAACGAGTATAGAGACTTGCCAGTAACGAGATTGAACTAGGTATTGAGATACCGACGATCGAATCTCGGGCAAGTAACATACCGATGACAAAGGGAACAACGTATGTTGTTATGCGGTCTGACCGATAAAGATCTTCGTAGAATATGTAGGAGCCAATATGGGCATCCAGGTCCCGCTATTGGTTATTGACCAGAGAGGTGTCTCGGTCATGTCTACATAGTTCTCGAACCCGTAGGGTCCGCACGCTTAACGTTCGTTGACGATATAGTATTTATGAGTTATGTATGTTGGTAACCGAATGTTGTTCGGGGTTCCGGATAAGATCACGAACATGACAAGGAACTCCGGAATGGTCCGGAAGTAAAGATTGATATGTGGATAGTAGTGTTTGATCTCCGGAAGGGTTCCAGAATTCACCGGAAGGGGTTCCGGATGTTTCCCGAAATGTTTGGGCACGAGAACACTTTATCTGGGCCAAAGGGGAAAGCCCACGAGGTTTTTGGAAAGCGCAAAAGGAAGTTTTGCGGAGTCCAGGGGCCAGACGCCAGGGTCCCTGGCGTCTGGCCCTGGAGTCCGAGAAGGACTCTTGCCTTTCGGGTGAAACCGACTTTATGGAGGCTTTTACTCCAAGTTTCGACCCCCAAGGCTGAACATATAAATAGAGGGGCAGGGCTAGCACCCAAGACACATCAAGAAACACCAAGCCGTGTGCCGGCAACCCCGTCCCCTCTAGTTTATCCTCCGTTATAGTTTTCGTAGTGCTTAGGCGAAGCCCTGCGGAAATTGTTCTTCACCAACACCGTCACCACGCCGTCGTGCTGCCGGAACTCATATACTACTTCGCCCCTCTTGCTGGATCGAGAAGGCGAGGACGTCACCGAGCCGAACGTGCGCAGAACTCGGAGGTGCCGTGCTTTCGGTACTTGGATCGGTCGGATCGTGAAGACGTAAGACTACATCAACCGCGTTGATATAACACTTCCGCGAACGGTCTACGAGGGTACGTAGACAACACTCTCCCCTCTCGTTGCTATGCATCACCATGATCCTGCGTGTGCGTAGGATTTTTTTTGAAATTACTACATTCCCCAACAGTGGCATCCGAGCCAGGTTTTATGCGTTGATGTTATATGCACGAGTAGAACACAAGTGAGTTGTGGGCGATATAAGTCATACTGCTTACCAACATGTCATACTTTGGTTCGGCGGTATTGTTGGATGAAGCGGCCCGGACCGACATTACGCGTACGCTTACGCGAGACTGGTTCTACCGATGTGCTTTGCACACAGGTGGCTGGCGGGTGTCAGTTTCTCCAACTTTAGTTGAACCGAGTGTGGCTACGCCCGGTCCTTGCGAAGGTTAAAACAACACCAACTTGACAAACTATCGTTGTGGTTTTGATGCGTAGATAAGAACGGTTCTTGCTAAGCCCAGTAGCAGCCACGTAAAACTTGCAACAACAAAGTAGAGGACGTCTAACTTTTTTTGCAGGGCATGTTGTGATGTGATATGGTCAAGACGTGATGAGATATAAGTTGTTGTATGAGATGATCATATTTTGTTGAAGTTATCGGCAATTGGCAAAAGCCTTATGGTTGTCTCTCTATTGCATAAGATGCAAGTGCCAAATAATTTCTTTACTTTATCGCTATGCGATAGCAATAGTTGCAAGAGCAATAGTTGGCGAGACGACCATGTGACGAAACATTGATGTAGATCAAGATGATGGAGATCATGGTGTCATGCCGGTGACGATGGAGATCATGACGATGCTTTGGAGATAGAGATCAAAGGCACAAGATGATGATGGCCATATCATGTCACATATTTTGGTTGCATGAGATGTTTATCTTTTATACATCTTACTTTGCTTAGTTATGACGGTAGCATTATAAGATGATCTCTCACTAAATTTCAAGATAAAAGTGTTCTCCCTGAGTATGCACCGTTGCCAAAGTTCGTCGTGCCCAGACACCACGTGATGATCGGGTGTGATAAGCTCTACGTCCATCTACAACGGGTGCAAGCCAGTTTTGCACATGTAGAATACTCAGGTTAAACTTGACGAACCTAGCATATGCAGATATGGCCTCGGAACACTGAGATCGAAAGGTCGAGCGTGAATCATATAGTAGATATGATCAACATAGTGATGTTCACCATTGAAACTACTCCATCTCACGTGATGATCAGGCATGGTTTAGTTGATATGGATCACGTGATCACTTAGAGGATTAGAAGGATGTCTATCTAAGTGGGAGTTCTTAAGTAATATGATTAATTGAACTTAAATTTATCATGAACTTAGTCTTGGTAGTATTAGCATATCTATGTTGTAGATCAATAGCTTGCGTTTAGCTCCCCTGTTTTATTTTTGATATGTTCCTAGAGAAAACTAAGTTGAAAGATGATTAGTAGCAATGATGCGGATTGGATCCGTGATCTGAGGTTTATCCTCATTGCTGCACAGAAAAAATTATGTCCTTGATGCACCGCTAGGTGACAAACCTATTGCAGGAGTAGATGCAGATGTTATGAACGTTTGGCTAGCTCAATGTGATGACTGCTGGATAGTTTAGTGCACCATGCTTAAACGGCTTAGAATCGGGACTTCAAAGACGTTTTGAACGTCATGGACCATATGAGATGTTCCAGGAGTTGAAGTTAATATTTCAAGCAAATACCCGAGTTGAGAGATATGAAGTCTCAAACAAGTTCTATAGCTAAAAGATGGAGGAGAATAGCTCAAGTAGTGAGCATGTGCTCAGACTGTCTGGGTACTACAATCGCTTGAATCAAGTGGGAGTTAATCTTCCAGATAAAATAGTGATTGACAAAATTCTCTAGTCACCATCACCAAGTTAGTAGAACTTCGTGATGAACTATAATATGCAAGGGATAACGGAAACGATACCCAACCTCTTCGTGATGCTGAAATCGACGAAGGTAGAAATCAAGAAAAGCATCAAGTGTTGATGGTAAACAAAACCACTAGTTTCAAGTAAAGGGACAAAGGGAAGAAAGGGGAACTTCAAGAAGAACGGCAAGCAAGTTGGTGCTCAAGTGAAAAAACCCAAGTCTGGACCTAAGCCTGAAACTGAGTGCTTCTACTGCAAAGGGACTGGTCACTGGAAGCGGAACTACCCCAAGTAATTGGCGGATAAGAAGGATGGCAAAGTGAACATAGGTATATTTTATATACATGTTATTGACGTGTACTTTACTAGTGTTTATAGCAACCCCTCAGTATTTGATACTAGTTCAGTTGCTAAGAATAGTAACTCGAAACGGGAGTTGCAGAATGAACAGAGACTAGTTAAGGGTGAAGTGACGATGTGTATTGGAAATGGTTCCAAGATTGATATGATCATCATCGCACAATCCCTATACTTTCGGGATTAGTGTTAAACCTAAAATAAATGTTATGTAGTGTTTGCATTGAGCATGAATATGATTGGATCATGTTTATTGTAATATGGTTATTCATGTAAGTTAGAGAATAATTGTTGTTCTCTTTACATGAATAAAACCTTCTATGGTCATACACCCAATGAAAATGGTTTGTTGGATCTCGATCGTGGTGATACACATTTTCATAATATTGAAGCCAAAAGATGCAAAGTTAATAATGATAGCGCAACTTATTTGTGGCACTGTCATTTATGTCATATTGGTGTAAAGCGCATGAAGAAAATCCATGATGATGGGCTTTTGGAATCACTTGATTATGAATCAGTTGATGCTTGCGAACCATGCCTCATGGGCAAGATGACTAAGACTCCGTTCTCCGGAACAATGGAGCGAGCAAAAGATTTGTTGGAAATCATACATACTGATGTATGTGGTCCGATGAATACTGAGGCTCGCGGCAGGTATCATTATTTTCTGATCTTCACAGATGATTTGAGCAGATATGAGTATATCTACTTGATGAAACACAAGTCTAAAACATTTGAAAAGTTCGAAGAATTTCAGAGTGATGTGGAGAATCATCGTAACAAAAATAAAAGTTTCTACGATATGATCGCAGAAGTAAAATATTTGAGTTACGAGTTTGGCCTTCAGTTAAAACAATGTGAAATAGTTTCACTACTCACGCCACCTGGAACACCACAGTGTAATGGTGTGTCTGAACGTCGTAACCGTACTTTATTAGATATGGTGCGATCTATGATGTCTTTTACTGATTTACCGCTATCGTTTTGGTGTTATGCATTAGAGACAGCTACATTCACGTTAAATAGGGCACCATCTAGATCCGTTGAGACGACACCGTATGAACTATGGTTTGGCAAGAAACCTAAGCTGTCGTTTCTTAAAGTTTGGGACTGCGATGCTTGAGGCCATGAAATCTGAGATGAGATCCATGTATGAGAGCAAAGTATGGACTTTGATTGACTTGCCCAATGATCGGAGAGCCATTGAGATTAAATGGATCTTCAAGAGGAAGACGGACGCTGATAGTAGTGTTACCATCTACAAAGCTAGAATTGTCGCAAAAAGGTTTTCGACAAGTTCAAGGTGTTGACTACGATGAGAGTTTCTCACTCGTATCTATGCTTAAGTCTGTCTGAATCATGTTAGCAATTGCCGCATTTTATGAAATCTGACAAATGGATAAACAAAACTACATTCCTTAATGGATTTATTAAAGAAGAGTTGTATATGATGCAACCAGAAGGTTTTGTCAATCCTAAAGGTGCTAACAAAATATGCAAGCTCCAGCGATCCATCTATGGACTGGTGCAAGCATCTCGGAGTTGGAATATATGCTTTGATAATTTGATCAAAGCATATAGTTTTATATAGACTTGCGGTGAAGCCTGTATTTACAAGAAAGTGAGTGGGAGCACTACAGCATTTCTGATAAGTATATGTGTATGACATATTGTTGATAGGAGATAATGTAGATTTATTCTGCAAAGCATAAAGGAATGTTTGAAAGGAGTTTTTCAAACAAATACCTCGGTGAAGTTGCTTACATATTGAGCATCAAGATCTATAGAGATAGATCAAAACGCTTGATAAGTTTTTTCAATGAGTACATACCTTGACAAGATTTTGAAGTAGTTCAAAATGGAACAGTCAAAGAAGGAGTTCTTGCCTGTGTTACAAAGGTGTGAAGTTGAGTAAGACTCAAAACCCTACCATGGCAGAAGATAGAGAGAGAATGAAAGTCATTCCCTATGCCTCAGCCATAGGTTCTATAAAGTATGCCATCCTGTGTACCAGACCTATTGTATACCCTGCCCTGAGTTTGGCAAGGGAGTACAATGGTGATCTAGGAGTAGATCACTGGACATTGGTCAAAATTATCCTTAGTGGAATAAGGATATGTTTCTCGATTATGGAGGTGACAAAAGGTTCGTCGTAAAAGGTTACGTCGATGCAAGTTTTGACACTGATCCAGATGACTCAAAGTCTCAATCTGGATACATATTGAAAGTGGGAGCAATTAGCTAGAGTAGCTTAGTGCAGAGCATTGTTAACATAGAAATTTGCAAAATACTAACGGATCTGAATGTGGCAGACCCGTTGACTAAAATTCTCTCACAAGCAAAACATGATCACACCTTAGTACTCTTTGGGCGTTAATCACATAGCGATGTGAACTAGATTATTGAATCTAGTAAACCCTTTGGGTGTTGGTCACATGACGATGTGAACTATGGGTGTTAATCACATGGTGATGTGAACTATTGATGTTAAATCACATGGCAATGTGAACTAGATTATTGACTCGAGTGCAAGTGGGAGACTGAAGGAAATATGCCCTAGAGGCAATAATAAAGTTATTTATTTCCTTATTTCATGATAAATGTTTATTATTCATGATAGAATTGTATTAACCAGAAATATAATACATGTGTGAATACATGGACAAACAGAGTGTCACTAGTATGCCTCTACTTGACTAGCTCGTTGAATCAAAGATGGTTAAGTTTCCTAGCCATAGACATGAGTTGTCATTTGATTAACGGGGTCACATCATTAGAGAATGATGTGATTGACTTGAACCATTCCGTTAGCATAGCACTTGATCGTTTAGTTTGTTGCTATTGCTTTCTTCATGACTTATACATGTTCCTATGACTATGAGATTATGCAACTCCCGTTTACCGGAGGAACACTTTGTGTGCTACCAAACGTCACAACATAACTGAGTGATTATAAAGGTGCTCTACAAGTGTCCCCGAAGGTACTTGTTGGGTTGGCGTATTTCGAGATTAGGATTTGTCACTCCGATTGTCGGAGAGGTATCTGTGGGCCCACTCGGTAATGCACATCATTATAAGCCTTGCAAGCATTGAAACTAATGAGTTAGTTGTGGGATGATGTATTATAGAACGAGTATAGAGACTTGCCAGTAACGAGATTGAACTAGGTATTGAGATACCGACGATCGAATCTCGGGCAAGTAACATACCGATGACAAAGGGAACAACGTATGTTGTTATGTGGTCTGACCGATAAAGATCTTTGTAGAATATGTAGGAGCCAATATGGGCATCCAGGTCCCGCTATTGGTTATTGACCAGAGAGGTGTCTCGGTCATGTCTACATAGTTCTCGAACCCGTAGGGTCCGCATGCTTAACGTTCGTTGACGATATAGTATTTATGAGTTATGTATGTTGGTAACCGAATGTTGTTCAGAGTTCCGGATAAGATCACGGACATGACGAGGAACTCCGGAATGGTCCAAGTAAAGATTGATATGTGGATAGTAGTGTTTGATCTCGGGAAGGGTTCCAGAATTCACCGGAAGGGGTTCCGGATGTTTCCCGAAATGTTTGGGCACGAGAACACTTTATCTGGGCCAAAGGAGAAAGCCCACGAGGTTTTTGGAAAGCGCAAAAGGAAGTTTTGTGGAGTCCAGGGGCCAGACGCCAGGGTCCCTGGCGTCTGGCCCTGGAGTCCGAGAAGGACTCTTGCCTTTTGGGTGAAACCGACTTTATGGAGGCTTTTACTCCAAGTTTCGACCCCAAGGCTCAACATATAAATAGAGGGGCAGGGCTAGCACCCAAGACACATCAAGAAACACTAAGCCATGTGCCGGCAACCCCGTCCCCTCTAGTTTATCCTCCGTTATAGTTTTCGTAGTGCTTAGGTGAAGCCCTGCGGAAATTGTTCTTCACCAACACCGTCACCACGCCATCATGCTGCCGGAACTCATCTACTACTTCGCCCCTCTTGCTGGATCGAGAAGGCGAGGACGTCACCGAGCCGAACGTGTGCAGAACTCAGAGGTGCCGTGCTTTCGGTACTTGGATCGGTCGGATCGTGAAGACGTAAGACTACATCAACCGCGTTGATATAAAGCTTCCGCGAACGGTCTACGAGGGTACGTAGACAACACTCTCCCCTCTCGTTGCTATGCATCACCATGATCCTGCATGTGCGTGTAGGAATTTTTTTGAAATTACTACGTTCCCCAACATCGTGATCCTAGTTACAAGGAACGTATACATGCACAGTAACGTTACATACAGTTCAACACCCACCAAGTTAACCATTTTAGAATCCTCATGGCAATTTGAGGACATCAGTGTGCAATTTACAAAAGGAGAGTACCTGGAGTCTGAATATACTGAACTGAGTGGATTGTTGTTCTAATGTTCTACTTCTTCTGTATCCTTGAATTGGACCGAAAAACCATATGAGAACAGATATATTGTCCCAAATCGCTAAACATTTACAAGCTAATACCTTATTTCCTATTTTTTTACCCCATTTGCTATTACACCATTAATTATGATTTCCTTTTCTCATTTTATATCTACATTGTTTCTTAGACCATTGTTAGAGATGATGAAGGAGTCCTTAAAGCCGTTGAGCATGTGCATGAAATGTTAGATAGAGAATCGTAAACAAACCTCACAGCCCTTCCTACCTATGGAGAATCGTAAACGAACAAATTCGAACCCTCCGCGAAATCTCCTTTGTCCTTACCAACAATGGCACATCCACTTTCTTCTGGCTCGACGCTTGGCTTCTTCCGACTCCGCTAGCTGACACCTACCCACACCTTTTCTCCCACTCCACCTCACCCTCGGTCCTGGTTTCACATGTCATGCATTATGGTTTACTCGCTACTCTGCGGAACCGCATAACCAATGTTGCTTCTGTAGAGCTTGCGTCTGTTTTGTCTCTGTTGCAGGATGTTACCACCAACGACGCGCTTGATGACAGGTTCCTCAACCACGCCTCTTCCTTCTCCTCGAGGTGCGCCTACTCGTTGCTCTCCTCTGACCATGAGATCGATCTCAACGTAGGTTACATCTAGAGTTCCAAGGCACCTATCAAGGTCAAGATTTTCGGCTGGCTTCTCTGTCGTGACAGGTTGAGTACGATGGCGAACTTACATCGTAAGACCATCACCTCTGACTCGGATTGTCCGCGGTGCACCCTCGCTCATGAGAACGCAATGCATGTCGCCATCCTTTGCCCATGCGCGGCACAGGTTTGGTCCCTCATAGGGCTGCAGCCCCCTCACCCCATCGACCTTCTTTGGGATACTACTACGTCGGTCGGCCTCGACATCAACATTTGGCCTACCGTAGCCCTCGCCATCCTCTGGAAGCTGTGGGACTCCAGGAACGCTCGTGTCTTCCGCAACGAGCTACACACACCCCTAGATACTCTTCGGAACATTATTTCAGATTTTACGCTTTGGGCCTTCAGATTTAAGGACCCCGTCAGTAGGGAGGCTGCCGTGTCTTGGCGCCTATACCTCTCCTCTCGTTGTAACCCTTGATATAACTTGCCCGTTGGGCCTTTGAGTAATATATTCAGGTGGGGACCCTCTCCCCCCTGGTGATTGTTCAAAAAAATGTTAGACAGAGATGTTGCGCTGGGACGAGCCCTACAAACATTTTTGTCTGTGGATTTAGCCAAGGAGGTACAATACTGAAAGCTGCATCTATCATCTCTGTTGTCACTAATAGAATTTTGATTTCCATTCGCCTTTCACAGGTGCTCTAACCATAGCAAGTGTTATGCTCTACCCGAAGACTATTGGGTGGGCTGTTGTTTTCAGTGGGGTGACATCTGATGCCAGAAAGGTAACAACAGCCCAGCAACCATGGTTAAACCAAATATAATTCATAGCTGAATTCTCTTGCAAATTTGTTGTTTTTAATCTCAACTTGAATTCTTGAAAGCCTGCAGACGCCCGTATTAGGTTCCATAAGATGGTAGACCGATGTGGTGGTACTGTTTGAAGCCGGGCATACCGGGTGTGCATTTCTCCAAGAGCTTGGCATGACCTGCGAATTCAAGGTGGTACACAAACATGCTCAGAGCAACGGAAGATGAATTTCAGGATCGGAGCTTCGATTTTTGACCTTGTCTGACCATATTGTTCTTCCTTGCTTTTTTTCCCTGAACATGTATGTTATCAGACTTATCCTGCTCTTGGGCACTCACTGGTGGATCAAGTATTTTCCACAGTGAATATTCGATCATCTCGGGATCCCACAACTTTGGTTGGGCGGCGACGGTGCCCGGCTCCGTCACCTTCTTGAAGGCGCCGCTTTGGGTCCGTGGGGAGGTGGGACAGTTGCAGCGCGTTTTTGGCGTTCCTGATGGCGGTGGTTCTCTTTAGTGGTGTCGCTTCGCCATGGCGGTCAGCTAGTCCGGCTCTCGTGGTGATTGTGGTGCTCAACTCTTCACCGTGTCTTCCTGGGGTGCTCTCGCCCTGTTCAGAGAGGCTGGAGGTGGAGCGGCTTCATCTTGCACGGAGCTTCGGTGGAGATGTCAAGTCATGCCTGACCGACAGGTGCTATGCTTTGTCATGCCTGGTTGGCAGGTGCTACGCACGACAAATCTTCCAAAGACTTCAAGCTATGTCGGCTGGTGGTACTTGGCAGCATGGTGCTGAGGTGTATCGGTGGCGACCGCAACGTGCTCAGCTGTTTGCACGCATGGAGGAGGTGCCGTTGGGCGTCGTGGTGGCGTCGACAATAGCTGGACCGAGCAAGGTTGATGCATCAGTATAGTTCTGAAGATAGAGCGGTGGCAGTTGGCGGCGGCGGTCTCTGAGTGCACGCCGGACCGGTGGGACCCATGTACGGCAGTCGTCCTGCATGGGACCTCAGGTCTTAGATGTTAGGTTTGGTTGCAATGTCTGTTTGGTATTAAGCCAGGCTATCTGTGCCCCTTCATCAACTGGATAGAGTTGCTTAGACGGCAGCTTTAGGCTTACTGTTGTATTACTTTGTAAGGTCTTGTGAGAATAATTAATAAAGTGGCTGTATGCATCGCCCAGATGCAGAGGCCGGGGTCATCCTCCTTTTCTAAAAAAAGGGATCTGTCATGGAACTGAAGCAGCAACACCATCATCGTCATTTTAACTAGTACATAGATTTTCACTAGCTGCTCAAATTTATGGGTAACATTTCTAGGGGGTACATTGCTACTAGATCAACATGAATAACCTGAATCTCAGTTTCTCTCCCCACATGAATTCTTTGGAACATGATCTAGTGAAATGTTTATGAAACTGCTAGTTGACTAGTTCTCTCGAATCTCAATTCGTGTGCTGATGACTTGCTCTGATTCATTGGTGCTTCGATTAACTGTCACGTGAGACTGACAAGGAGGTTCTAGGCTCAAATCGATTTGGTTTATCCATGATTCATGTTATCTATGTGATCATACGAACAGGTTTAGCCCTAGTTGTACAGTTAATTTTTTTACAATTGACAGAATCAGTACGTCAAACTGAAAAAACATGGGAGGGGAATTTTTTTTCTCTTTGCGATGGGCGTCAGCCTCTTCTCTGTTTCCTACCAGCTAGCGACCGGAGTGATCCTGATCCACGGTGTAGGAGTTTATACTTTGTACTATTTTTAAATATTTTGTTTATACTTTATCTTTGTGGACTTGTGTGGTACATAACTAATGAGACAGTACCGGTGGCGCTAGAGGTAGAACGCCACAAGTATTTACTCTATTAGTGGCATTGCCTAATTGCCCTTTGCCGGTTGTACGTTCTCTATCTATGGTATTATGTCTTTAGGGCCGACGCCACTAGTAAGTGTTGACCGTTTTTTCAAAGAAAAACATTGCCTAGTAGGCAACGTTTTGTCTAATTAATGGACATTCTGAGCAACAACATACCCTGAAGCAATGATATAAACATATCATATCATTTAGGGGGAAACATGGGAGGTGCTCAAATTTGCTCAAGGAGAGGATGTTTTGAGAAGAACACGTCAAATTTTTGACAGTTTATATGGCTAGATCGGGTATGACTCCCTTTTTTCTTGAATACGCAGGAGTGTGCGTATCATATATTAGAGAATAATGGGGACAAGAAACCCACCACCAAACAAGTTCTACATAGCGTTCTTACATGGAAGATCACGCAAAATCCACCTCAAGGCCACCCTAAATGAATTACTCGCTAAAGGAGAATCTTTTGAGGAGTTAAAAGAAATTTGAGGGAAGGGCTAGAGATGCTTTTATTAGAAGCACCGACTTACCAGAAAAATAATGGGTGGACACTCAAGTCTGACTACACCTATGAGACTTCATGTGTTTCTCATGTATTTCTCGCAGCACCACAGCTAACACCATGCACATATATCATTTCTTACCTCTTGAAGGCCATTTGTATTCAACACTCTTAAATGAAAACCAAAAGAACATTACATGGATGAACTGCAAGCTCATACTTCTAGCGTGACATCCTATACTATATATGTATGCTTTCATAACCTTGCTGGGAAACAAACTATATGTAGACCGAGATTGATAATCCTTCCTCAAAGATGCCATTCTATAGGATTACATTTTTTTCCTCTCCCATAGTAAAATACATCTGTGAGCTCTGAGATATAGGAGTAAAACAAAAAAACCAAAATGCATCTTATTATTTTTGTTTAGATGTACCCAGATGTAGGACCTTTGATTACGTGCTTTATCCATGGAGTGTTTCCTAACAATTATGATATTGTCTCTTAGAGGGTTGATAATATGATTTCCTGAATGGGTTCTTCACGAGACAGAAGTACCTTTTTCGTCGGATGTTCAAATTACGGGGAGTTCAATCTTTGTCCAAAGTAGAGAGCCACCGTCTTGTAACACGAAAGTTTTATCAATTAAAATTTCCGAGTATCATTTGCTAGCAGTTCGCATGGTTCGCAGACAAACTTGCAGACTTTTTTTTCACTCATGGCAATATGCAAATATGGCGGATTTACTTGGCCTGAGCGAGATTTGCATAACAGTATTTCGACCAAGCAGATGCGGTGGTGTAACATCCCAAAATTCTAAATTTTGGAATGTTATAATAAATAGATAGAATTGATTGATTGTTTGATTGATTGTGTGAAATTGAGTGAAATTCGAATCCTTTTTGAAAGTTAAATAAGAGGGAATAAAAGGACTTTCCCAAACTTTCATATTTGCATTCTGATCTCCATGAATTCAAATTCTTTTCAAATGCAAAACCCTTGAGTGAAGATGATATGACTTCTTCCATTCAAATTAAATGAAAGGTTATTTGAAAATAATTGAATTTCATTTGGAAATATTTCAATTCATAAACTTCATGCAGCTCAATGATTTTCATGAGCGAAGATAAAATGACTTCTTCAAAACATATGAAATATGAGTTGGGAGTTTCAAAGAATTAAATTCAAAGTTCTTTTGAATTTATTTTCAATTTGGAGTTATTTGAGTTTTATTCAAATTATTTTTCTCCAAAAGTAAAATACATGAAAATTAGGGTAACATGATTCCCTACAATAGAAAATTGGAGAAAAATTTATTTGAAATCATTTTGGAATTTTTAAAATGATTTTTGTTGGATTCTATTATACCAGTAGCACTCTTTGAATTATTAGAATTGGTGTGTATTTTATTTAATGCTAGAATAATGTTCATGTCGTAGAAAATCTTTTCCTGAAAATTTTGATATATTATATGCCTATATAATATTTTCATTTAATTCGTTTTATTATTTAAATTGTCAGGAAAATGTTTTTTTTAAATCCCCTCACTGACTGGGCCGGCCCAGCACCCAGCCAGGCCAAGGCCCAACTCCGCGCCGTCTCGCCCGTCGTTCCCGACCGGGACTCCTCCCGGAGTCCGGCGCCGCGCCGCCACCGCCACCTCCATTGCCCCTCGCCCAAGCCGCCCTCGCCTCCCCTCCTATAAAGCCGCCGCCCGGGAGCCCCCCTCTCCTTTTCGCATCACCGCCGCCCCTCTCCTCCCCGCCTCTCGCTGCCGCAACCGCCGCCATCGCCGGACACCGCCGCCGCTGCTTAGCCCGCGCCGCCCCCGCCGATCCGCTGCCGCGCCGCACGCCGTAGCCTCCCGCGCCGCGCCCCTCCGCTGCCTCGCCGCGCGCCGCCTCGCCTCGCGTCGCCTCGCTCCTCGCCGACGCTCGCCGCTGCGGGAAGCCACCGGAGATCCGCCGCCGGTTTTCCGACAGAAAACCACCCTGAACCGGTACAAACCGACTCGGTTTTCTTTTTAGGTTTTTTTCTTTAGATTTGGTTTTCGTTTTAAAAAAAACCGGTTTAGTTTTTTTAGTTAGATCTATTTAGAGAACGTTCTCTGTTTAGAACTAGTTAGTGAACGTTCATTATTTAGTGTTTTCTTTTTTCTGTTAATTTCAGCTAGGGACCTATCCGTGAAGATTTTATTTACAGATTAGTCCCTGATTTTCAAATGACTATAACTTTTTACTTACGATAGGTTGACCGGAGTGAGACGAGTAGATCTATCAAGAGTTTTGAGTGCGAATCATCTTCATCAACACTGCAGGCAAGTTCACACTTTGATCATATCCCTTTCAGACCCGGTTTTTATGCATTAGTTTCACCATCAAACATTGCATGAGTAGGATTGATAACATGGGGGTATTGGGAAGTAGTTACTGAGGTAGGAACCTATTGCCCTGTTACTATCAAACCCTTGGGAGTTACTTCTATGCGTTGCTTATATTGCTATGCTATGCTCGTAGACGTGGTTTGGGTATGAGTGAAATCCATGAAAGATTTGAGATTGGTATTTAATGGTTCAACTTAAGGTGGCAACTTAAATACACATCTGGGTGGATTGCTAGGGGCACCCTGGGGATATACTAGTGGACTTTCCCGGACACCTGGGGATATACTAGTGTTGTCCTAGGAGATCCCGGGGATATACCGTGTGATCATCCTACGGTCCGCCACCCAGGCTCAAAGGGATCATAAGATTATTCATGCTAGAAACTTCCATGTGCGGCCACAAGCTATTATGGGCTCTAGCATAGTTGATTAAGTCGTGTGAACTCTTACACTGGTAGACTAGCAGATGTAGGGGTTGTAGGTGGTACGGTCTACCCATCGTAAGGTGCAAACGCTTCTGAAAGACTATGTCTCGATCATCTGTTTCTCAAACAGCATGTAGTGCGAGAAATCCAACGGAGGAGATCGAGTCTTGTGGGGAAAAGTGCGCAAACCTCTGCAGAGTGTACAAACTAATCATGATTAGTCGTGTCCCCGGTTATGGACATCTTGAGTATCTAGTTCTTGGATTATCCTGTTGATCTCATCACGTTACTTTAATTAACTTTGTTGGGTTTTAATGATGATGCTTAATTGGGATTGAGAATGTTGTCAACCATTCTCAATGTTTAACAACCACCATGATAGTTAAATAAATTTATCCCTTTGCAGTAGGGAAAAACTGGCTTTTCGCAAAAACATTATAACCATAGAGCTTTTCCACCAGCCATATATGCATATAGTGATAGCCATTGTTCATCATTTTCTCTATGGTGTGAATTTGCCAGTACATTCAATGTACTGACCCGTTTCGGGCTGCAACGTCTCATGTTGCAGGTTTCTTACGACGAGTAAGTGATACGTTAGGGTTACGATTCTACACTCAACTTTGCCGGTGGTGTTGATGGGAATCCACGACCTTGTTGCTTCCGCTATTTTGGATTGAGGTAATAGTATTTATGTTATTTTATACATGTGATTTACCTCTGTTATAAATCCTCGAGTACTGTGTGTGTCAGCATACCGATCCAGGGATGACACTTAAGCACAGAGACTTGATCCATTCGGGTCAGGTCGCTACAGGTGGAAATCTTAAATATCCGAGCCTCCCTGAGGGGCGGAGAGGACGTGATTGCATGGGGTCCGGACAGGTCGGGTGTCTTCTCTGTAAAAAGTGCATATCACTTAGCTTTCGATGAGACTCACAGAGCAAATGCCACATCTTCTAGCTCGGCTCCATCGGGAGAGAGGAGCTGCTGGAAGTTCATATGGAATTGTGGAGCACCGCCGACTGTTTCAAACTTTGCATGGAGAGTTGCAACTGATGGACTGCCAACGTGGAAGAATAAACATAAGATAGGGCTGGAAACTACCAGTGTATGCCCAGTTTGTGGCCTTGAGACTCAGGAAAATTTTCCTCCATTTTGAAGATGCCAATTCGGTCGAGATCTATATATGGAAATGGCAAAAATCTGGAAACTCCCTAATCTACAAACGATAGTCAACTGTGGGAAGGAATGGCTATTGCAAGTCTTAGGCCGTAGGTCTGAGTTGGAGAGATGTATGATGCTGATGATTTTTTGGAGAAGCTGGTTCGTACGTAATGAAGTGGTCCACCACAAACCAGCCCCGCCAATGGAAGTGTCTGTCAGATTCTTGCGGAGCTACTTGGAGTCACTAATGGCGAATAAACATGACAATGGTGCTGATCCTGTTAAAGGTAAAGCTTATATTAACATGGACACGGGAGGGCAGCCGGTTATACAAGTGACCAAGTCACCTGGTTGGACCAAACCGAGACAAGGTTGGGCTAAACTGAACACTGATGGTGCGTTTGGTTCGAATGAAGATGCTGGTGCGGGTATGATATTGAGGGATTCTTCAGGGAATATTATCTTCTCAGCTTGCAGAGCTTTGTATTCATGCAGGGATGCGTTGGAGGCTGAGCTTTGTGCTTGTATGGAGGGTTTATCTTCTTCGATTCAACACACAGAACAACCGATCGAAATTGAGATGGATTCTTCGGTTGCAGTGCCCATGATCACATGTGGGAGCACGGATCGTTCACTATATTCTTCCTTAGTGAATGAGATTAGGTTTTTACTTAATCTACATCAAACATGTATTACTCATGTCGCTCGTTCGCAAAATAAAGCGAGTGACAAGTTAGCTGCTTTTGGTCGTACTAATAATAGGACTATGACCTGGGTAGGGTCAGGCCCTCTAGAAGTTTTGGAGATAGTTGCTGAAGATTGTATTGATACTTTAATTGAGTAATACAAGTGTTGAGTTCGCAAAAAAAAGAGATTTGCATAACAGCATAGTCACTCTCACTCCCAGCAGCGGCGATGCCCGGCTGGCCCCATTCGCCGCAACGGAGTATGGTGAGGTATATGCTGAAATATAGGATGGTCTTTAGGCCCATCCAGCAATTTCTGAAAATCTCTAAGGGCCCATGTGGGTTTATTGGCACTAGGTGTAGTGGTAAGTTTAGTCCCATCCGACTAGTGGAAAAGGAGTTGGACCTTTTTATAAGGGATTGTCTTCCACATGCTATTGGAGCTTGAGAATAGAAGAGGCCCTCGCGCGCTCCTCCTCCGCTGCCCGCCGCGCCGCTGGTTGCTAGATTAAGCCGAGCCGAGCTCACACCTACGCGCTTATAGTCTAGTGCTACCTCTTGAGCTTGCGTTGGTTTTCCCTGAAGAGGAAAGGATGATGCAGCAGAGTAGCGTAAGTATTTCCCTCAGTTTTTTAGAACCAAGGTATCAATCCAGTAGGAGGCCACGTACAAGTCCCTCGTACCTACACAACACAAAGAGCTCAATGTAACCAACGCGATTAGGGGTTGTCAATCCCTTCACGGTCACTTACGGAAGTGAGATCCGATAGATAATATTTTTGGTATTTTTGATATAAAGATGCAAAGTGAAAAGTAAAAGGCAAAGTAAAAAACAAAGCAAGATTAAAGTGATGGATATTGATTTGATGAGAATAGACCCGGGGGCCATAGGTTTCACTAGTGGCTTCTCTCAAGAGCATAAGTTTTCTACGGTGGGTGAACAAATTACTGTTGAGCAATTGACAGAATTGAGCATACTTATGAGAATATCTAGGCATGATCATGTATATAGGCATCACGTCCGCGACAAGTAGATCGAAATGATTCTGCATCTACTACTATTACTCCACTCATCGACCGCTATCCCGCATGCATCTAGAGTATTAAGTTAAAAACAGAGTAACGCTTTAAGCAAGATGACATGATGTAGAGAGATAAATTCATGCAATATGAAATAAACCCCATCTTGTTATCCTCGATGGCAACGATACAATACGTGTCTTGCTGCCCCTTCTGTCACTGGGAAAGAACACCGCAAGATCGAACCCAAAGCTAAGCACTTCTCCCATGGCAAGAACTACCAATCTAGTTGGCCAAACCAAACGGATAATTCGAAGAGACTTGCAAAGATAACCAAACATACATAAAAGAATTCAGAGAAGATTCAAATATTGTTCATAGATAGACTTGATCATAAACCCACAATTCATCGGTCTCAACAAACACACCGCAAAAGAAGAAGATTACATCGAATAGATCTCAAGAGAGGGGGAGAACATTGTATTGAGATCCAAAAAGAGAGAAGAAGCCATCTAGCTAATAACTATGGACCCGAAGGTCTGAGGTAAACTACTCACACTTCATCAGAGAGGCTATGATGATGTAGAAGCCCTCCGTGATGACGACCCTCTCCGGCGGATCTCCGGAACAGGCCCCAAGATGGGATCTCGTGGATACAGAAAGTTGCGGCGGTGAAATTAGGTTTTTGGCTCCTGTTCTGATCGTTTGGGGGTACGTGGGTGTTGGAAATATGCCCTAGAGGCAATAATAAAATGGTTATTATTATATTTCTTTGTTCATGATAATTGTCTATTGTTCATGCTATAATTGTGTTATCCGGAAATCGTAATACATGTGTGAATACATAGACCACAACACGTCCCTAGTGAGCCTCTAGTTGACTAGCTCGTTGATCAAAGGATAGTCATGGTTTCCTGACTATGGACATTGGATGTCATTGATAATGGGATCACATCATTAGGAGAATGATGTGATGGACAAGACCCAATCCTAAGCATAGCTCAAAGATCGTGTAGTTCGTTCGCTGTAGCTTTTCTGAATGTCAAGTATCGTTTCCTTAGACCATGAGATTGTGCAACTCCCGGATACCGTAGGAGTTCCTTGGGTGTGCCAAACGTCACAACGTAATTGGGTGACTATAAAGGTACATTACAGGTATCTCCAAAAGTGTTTGTTGGGTTGGCACGAATCAAGACTGGGATTTGTCACTCCGTATGACGGAGAGGTATCTCTGGGCCCACTCGGTAATGCATCATCATAATGAGCTCAATGTGATCAAGTGGTTGATCACGGGATCATGCATTACGGTACGAGTAAAGTGACTTGCCGGTAACGAGACTGAACAAGGTATTGGGATACCGACGATCGGGTCTCGGGCAAGTAACGTACCGATTGACAAAGGGAATTGTATACGGATTGATTGAATCCTCGACATCGTGGTTCATCCGATGAGATCATCGTGGAGCATGTGGGAGCCAACATGGGTATCCAGATCCCGCTGTTGGTTATTGACCGGAGAGTCGTCTCGGTCATGTCTGCATGTCTCCCGAGCCCGTAGGGTCTACACACTTAAGGTTCAGTGACGCTAGGGTTGTTAGGAAGACTTGTATATGTGATTACCGAATGTTGTTCGGAGTCCCGGATGATATTCCGGATGTCACAAGGAGTTCCGGAATGGTCCGAAGGTAAAGATTTATATATGGGAAGTTGTCATACGATCACCGGAAAGGTTTGGGGGCATATCGGTATTGTACCGGGGCCACCGGAGGGGTTCCGGGGGTCCACCGGGAGGGGCCACCTCTTCCGGAGGGCCTTATGGGCTGTATGGAGAAGGGAACCAGCCCAAGTGGGCTGGGGCGCCACACCCCCCTAGGGCCCATGCGCCTAGGGTTTGGGGAAACCCTAAGGGGGGCGCCCCCTTGCTTGGGGGGCAAGCCCCCCTCCCCTTGGCCACCGCCCCCCCTTCTAGATCTCATCTAGAGGGGGCCGGGCCCCTTCCCCCTTCCCCTATAAATAGAGGGGTGAGGGGAGGGCTGCATACAACATCCAAAGCGCAGCCCCTCCCCTCCCCAACACCTCTCCTCCTCCGTAAGAGCTTGGCGAAGCCCTGCCGGAGTACTGCAGCTTCACCACCACCACGCCATCGTGCTGCTGTTGGAGCCCTCTTCCTCAACCTCTCCCTCCTCCTTGCGGGATCAAGGCGCGGGAGACGTCCTCGCTCCGTACGTGTTGAACACGGAGGTGCTGTCTGTTCGGCGCTAGGATCTTCGGTGATTTGGATCACGACGAGTACGACTCCATCAACCCCGTTCTCTTGAACGCTTCCGCTCGTGATCTACAAGGGTTTGTAGATGCACTCCTCTCTCCCTCGTTGCTAGATGACTCCATAGATAGATCTTGTGATGCGTAGAAAATTTTAAAATTCGGCTACGTTCCCCAACAGTGGCATCATGAGCTAGGTCTATGTGTAGTTACTATGCACGAGTAGAACACAAAGTAGTTGTGGGCGTCGATATTGTCAATTATCTTGCCGTTACTAGTATTATCTTGATTCGGCGGTATTGCGGGATGAAGCGGCTTGGACCAACCTTACACGTACGCTTACGTGAGACCGGTTCCACCGACTAACATGCACTAGTTGCATAAGGTGGCTGGCGGGTGTCTGTCTCTCCCACTTTAGTCGGATCGGATTCGATGAACAGGGTCCTTATGAAGGGTAAATAGAAATTGGCAATTCACGTTGTGGTTTTGGCGTAGGTAAGAAACGTTCTTGCTAGAAACCTATAGCAGCCACGTAAAAACTTGCAACAACAATTAGAGGACGTCTAACTTGTTTTTGCAACAAGTGTTTTGTGATGTGATATGGCCAAAGGATGTGATGAATGATATATGTGATGTATGAGATGATCATGTTCTTGTAATAGGAATCACGACTTGCATGTCGATGAGTATGACAACCGGCAGGAGCCATAGGAGTTGTCTTTATTTATTTATGACCTGCGTGTCAACATAAACATCATGTAATTACTTTACTTTATTGCTAAAGCGTTAGCCATAGTAGTAGAAGTAATAGATGACGAGACAACTTCAAGAAGACACGATGATGGAGATCATGATGATGGAGATCATGGTGTCATGCCGGTGACAACGATGATCATGAAGCCCTGAAGATGGAGATCAAAAGGAGCAAATGATATTGGCCATATCATGTCACTATTTGATTGCATGTGATGTTTATCATGTTTTGCATCTTATTTGCTTAGAACGACGGTAGCTTAAATAAGATGATCCCTTGAAATAATTTCAAGAAAGTGTTCCCCCTAACTGTGCACCGTTGCGAAGGTTCGTTGTTTCGAAGCACCACGTGATGATCGGGTGTGATAGATTCTAACGTTCGAATACAACTGGTGTAAGCCAGATTTACACACGCAATACACTTAGGTTGACTTGACGAGCCTAGCCTGTACAGACATGGCCTCGGAACACAGAAGACCGAAAGGTCGAGCATGAGTCGTATAGAAGATACGATCAACATGAAGATGTTCACCGATGTTGACTAGTCCGTCTCACGTGATGATCGGACACGGCCTAGTTAACTCGGATCATGTTATACTTAGATGACTGGAGGGATGTCTATCTGAGTGGGAGCTCATTGAATAATTTGATTAGATGAACTTAATTATCATGAACTTAGTCTAAAATCTTTACAATATGTCTTGTAGATCAAATGGCCAACGTTGTCCTCAACTTCAACGCGTTCCTAGAGAAAACCAAGCTGAAAGACGATGGCAGCAACTATACGGACTGGGTTCGGAACCTGAGGATCATCCTCATAGCTGCCAAGAAATATTATGTCCTAGAAGCACCGCTAGGTGACGCACCCGTCCCACAGAACCAAGACGTTATGAACGCTTGGCAGTCACGTGCTGATGATTACTCCCTTGTTCAGTGCGGCGTGCTTTACAGCTTAGAACCGGGGCTCCAAAAGCGTTTTGAGAGACACGGAGCATATGAGATGTTCGAAGAGCTGAAAATGGTTTTTCAAGCTCATGCCCGGGTCGAGAGATATGAAGTCTCCGACAAGTTCTTCAGCTGTAAGATGGAGGAAAATAGTTCTGTCAGTGAGCACATACTCAAAATGTCTGGGTTGCATAACCGCTTGACTCAGCTGGGAGTTAATCTCCCGAATGACGCGGTCATTGACAGAATCCTTCAGTCGCTTCCACCGAGCTACAAGAGCTTTGTGATGAACTTCAATATACAGGGGATGGAAAAGACCATTCCTGAGGTATATTCAATGCTGAAATCGGCAGAGGTAGAAGTCAAAAAGGAACATCAAGTGTTGATGGTGAATAAAACCACTAAGTTCAAGAAGGACGGCAAGGGAGTTGCCGCGCCCGGTAAGCAAGATGCCGGGAAGAAGCCAAAGAATGGACCCAAGCCCGAGACTAAGTGTTTTTATTGCAAGGGAAGTGGTCACTAGAAGCGGAACTGCCCCAAATACTTGGCGGACAAGAAGGCCGACAACACTAAAGGAGCTGTGAAATAAACGGAGACTGGCAAAGGACGAGGTGATGATGCGCGTCGGGAATGGTTCCAAGGTTGATGTGATCGCCGTCGGCACGCTACCTCTACATTTACCTACGGGATTAGTTTTAAACCTCAATAATTGTTATTTAGTGCCAGCTTTGAGCATGAACATTGTATCAGGATCTCGTTTAATTCGAGATGGCTACTCATTTAAATCCGAGAATAATGGTTGTTCTATTTATATGAGAGATATGTTTTATGGTCATGCTCTGATGGTGAATGGTTTATTCTTAATGAATCTCGAGCGTAATGCTACACATATTCATAGTGTGAATACCAAAAGATGTAAGGTTGATAATGATAGTCCCACATACTTGTGGCACTGCCGCCTTGGTCACATAGGTGTCAAACGCATGAAGAAGCTCCATGCAGATGGACTTTTAGAGTCTCTTGGTTACGAATCATTTGACACGTGCGAACCATGCCTCATCGGTAAAATGACCAAGACTCCGTTCTCAGGAACAATGGAGCGAGCAACCAACTTATTGGAAATCATACATACTGATGTGTGTGGTCCAATGAGTTTTGAGGCTCGTGATGGCTATCGTTATGTTCTCACCCTCACTGATGACTTGAGTAGATATGGCTATGTCTACTTAATGAAACACAAGTCTGAGACCTTTGAAAAGTTTAAGGAATTTTAGAGTGAGGCTGAGAATCAACGTGACATGAAAATCAAGTTCTTGCGATCAGATCGTGGAGGAGAATACTTGAGTCACGAATTTGGAACACACTTAAGAAAATGTGGAATAGTTTCACAACTTACGCCGCCTGGAACGCCTCAGGGTAATGGTGTGTCCGAACATCGTAATCGCACTCTATTGGATATGGTGCGATCTATGATGTCTCTTACCGATCTACCGTTGTCATTTTGGGGCTATGCTTTAGAGACTGCCGCATTCACTTTAAATAGGGCTCCGTCGAAATCCGTTGAGATGACACCGTATGAATTATGGTTTGGGAAGAAACCTAAGCTGTCGTTTCTAAAAGTTTGGGGATGCGATGCTTATGTCAAGAAACTTCAACCTGAAAAGCTCGAACCCAAGTCGAAAAAATGCGTCTTCATAGGATACCCTAAAGAAACTGTTGGGTATACCTTCTACCTTAGATCCGAAGGCAAGATCTTTGTTGCCAAGAATGGGTCCTTTCTAGAGAAAGAGTTTCTCTTGAAAGAAATAAGTGAGAGGAAAGTAGAACTTGATGAAGTATTACCTCTTGAACCAGTAAGTGGCGCAGCTCAAGAAATTGTTCCTGAGGTGCCTGCACCGACTAGAGAGGAAGTTAATGATGATGATCATGAAACTTTAGATCAAGTTACTACTGAACTTCGTAGGTCCACGAGGACACGTTCCGCACCAGAGTGGTACAGCAACCCTGTCTTGGAAATCATGTTGTTAGACAACGGTGAACCTTCGAACTATGAAGAAGCAATGGCGGGCCCGGATTCCGACAAATGGCTGGAAGCCATGAAATCCGAGATAGGATCCATGTATGAAAACGAAGTATGGACTTTGACTGACTTGCCCGATGATCGGTGAGCCATAGAAAATAAATGGATCTTTAAGAAGAAGACAGACGCGGATGGTAATGTTACCATCTATAAAGCTCGGCTTGTCGCTAAGGGTTATCGACAAGTTCAAGGGGTTGACTACGATGAGACTTTCTCATCCGTAGTGAAGCTGAAGTCCATCCGAATCATGTTAGAAATTTGCGCATTCTATGATTATGAGATATGGCAAATGGATGTCAAAACGGCATTCCTTAATGGTTTTCTTAAGGAAGAATTGTATATGATGAAGCCGGAAGGTTTTGTCGATCATAAGAATGGTGACAAGGTGTGCAAGCTCCAATGCTCGATTTATGGGCTGGTGCAAGCATCTCGGAGTTGGAACATTCGTTTTGATGAGATGATCAAAGCGTTTGGGTTTATGCAGACTTATGGAGAAGCCTGCATTTACAAGAAAGTGAGTGGGAGCTCTGTAGCATTTCTCATACTGTATGTGGATGACATACTGTTGATGGGAAATGATATAGAATGCTTGGAAAGCATAAAGGCCTACTTGAACAAGTGTTTTTCAATGAAGGACCTTGGAGAAGCTGCTTATATATTAGGCATCAAGATCTATAGAGATAGATCGAGACGCCTCATTGGTCTTTCATAGAGTACGTACCTTGACAAGATATTGAAGAAGTTCAAAATGGATCAGTCAAAGAAGGGGTTCTTGCCTGTATTGCAAGGTACGAGATTGAGCACGGCTCAATGCCCGACCACAGCAGAAGATAGAGAAAAGATGAGTGTCGTCCCCTATGCCTCAGTCATAGGGTCTATCATGTATGCTATGTTGTGTACCAGACCTGATGTAAACCTTGCCGTAAGTTTGGTAGGAAGGTACCAAAGTAATCCCGACATGGAACACTGGACAGCGGTCAAGAATATCCTGAAGTACCTGAAAAGCACTAAGGACATGTTTCTCATGTATGGAGGTGACGGAGAGCTCGTCGTAAAGGGTTACGTCGATGCTAGCTTCGACACAGATCTGGATGGCTCTAAGTCACAAACCGGATACGTGTATATTTTGAATGGTGGGGCGGTAAGCTGGTGCAGTTGCAAGCAAAGCGTTGTGGCGGGATCTACATGTGAAGCGGAGTACATGGCAGCCTCGAAGGCGGCACAAGAAGCAGTCTGGGTGAAGGAGTTCATTACCGACCTGGGAGTCATACCCAATGTGTCGGGCCCGATGACTCTCTTCTGTGACAACACTGGAGCTATTGCCCTTGCCAAGGAGCCCAGGTTTCACAGGAAGACAAGGCATATCAAGCGTCGCTTCAACTCCATTCGTGAAAGTGTTCAAAATGGAGACATAGAGATTTGTAAAGTACATACGGACCTGAATGTGGCAGATCCGTTGACTAAACCTCTCGCTAGAGCAAAACATGATCAACACCAGAACTGCATGGGTGTTCGATTCATCACAATGTAACTAGAATATTGACTCTAGTGCAAGTGGGAGACTGTTGGAAATATGCCCTAGAGGCAATAATAAAATGGTTATTATTATATTTCTTTGTTCATGATAATTGTCTATTGTTCATGCTATAATTGTGTTATCCGGAAATCGTAATACATGTGTGAATACATAGACCACAACACGTCCCTAGTGAGCCTCTAGTTGACTAGCTCGTTGATCAAAGGATAGTCATGGTTTCCTGACTATGGACATTGGATGTCATTGATAACGGGATCACATCATTAGGAGAATGATGTGATGGACAAGACCCAATCCTAAGCATAGCTCAAAGATCGTGTAGTTCGTTTGTTGTAGCTTTTCTGAATGTCAAGTATCGTTTCCTTAGACCATGAGATTGTGCAACTCCCGGATACCGTAGGAGTGCCTTGGGTGTGCCAAACGTCACAACGTAATTGGGTGACTATAAAGGTACATTACAGGTATCTCCGAAAGTGTCTATTGGGTTGGCACGAATCGAGACTTGTCACTCCGTATGACGGAGAGGTATCTCTGGGCACACTCGGTAATGCATCATCATAATGAGCTCAATGTGATCAAGTGGTTGATCACGGGATCATGCATTACGGTACGAGTAAAGTGACTTGCCGGTAACAAGACTGAACAAGGTATTGGGATACCGACGATCGAGTCTCGGGCAAGTAACGTACCGATTGACAAAGGGAATTGTGTACGGATTGATTGAATCCTCGACATCGTGGTTCATCCGATGAGATCATCGTGGAGCATGTGGGAGCCAACATGTGTATCCAGATCCTGCTGTTGGTTATTGACCGGAGAGTCGTCTCGGTCATGTCTGCATGTCTCTCGAACCCGTAGGGTCTACACACTTAAGGTTCGGTGACGCTAGGGTTGTTAGGAAGACTTGTATATGTGATTACCGAATGTTGTTCGGAGTCCCGGATGAGATCCCATACGTCACGAGGAGTTCCGGAATGGTCCGGAGGTAAAGATTTATATATGGGATGTTGTCATACGGTCGCCGGAAAGGTTCGGGGGCATATCGGTATTGTACCGGGGCCACCGGAGGGGTTCCGGGGGTCCACCGGGAGGGGCCACCTCTTCCGGAGGGCCTTATGGGCTGTATGGATAAGGGAACCAGCCCAAGTGGGCTGGGGCACCACACCCCCCTAGGGCCCATGCGCCTAGGGTTTGGGGAAACCCTAAGGGGGGTGCCCCCTTGCTTGGGGGGCAAGCCCCCTCCCCTTGGCCGCCGCCCCCCTCTAGATCTCATCTAGAGGGGGGCAGCCCCCTTCCCCTATAAATAGAGGGGTGAGGGGAGGGCTGCATAAAACATCCAAAGCGCAGCCCCTCCCCTCCCCAACACCTCTCCTCCTCCGTAAGAGCTTGGCGAAGCCCTGCCGTAGTACTGCAGCTTCACCACCACCACGCCGTCGTGCTGCTGTTGGAGCCCTCTTCCTCAACCTCTCCCTCCTCCTTGCTGGATCAAGGCGCGGGAGACGTCCTCGCTCCGTACGTGTGTTGAACACGGAGGTGTCGTCCGTTCGGCGCTAGGATCTTCGGTGATTTGCATCACGACGAGTACGACTCCATCAACCCCGTTCTCTTGAATGCTTCCGCTCGTGATCTACAAGGGTATGTAGATGCACTCCTCTCTCCCTCGTTGCTAGATGACTCCATAGATAGATCTTGTGATGCGTAGAAAATTTTAAAATTCGGCTACGTTCCCCAACAGTGGCATCATGAGCTAGGTCTATGTGTAGTTACTATGCACGAGTAGAACACAAAGTAGTTGTGGGCGTCGATATTGTCAATTATCTTGCCATAGATAGATCTTGGTGATGCGTAGAAAAATTTAAAATTCTGCTACTTTCCCCAACAGTGGGTATATATAGGAGGAATGAGTACGTCGGTGGAGCACCGAGGGGCCCACGAGGCAGGGGGCGCGCCCTGTAGGGGGTGCCCCCTACCCTCGTGACCGCCTCCGGTACTTCTTGGAGTAGGCTCCAAGTCTCCTGGGTCTTATCCGAGAAGAAAATCACGTTTCAAAAAGGATTTTTCTGTTTGGACTCCGTTTGATATTCTGTTTCTTTGAAACACTGAAATAGGCAAAAAAACAGCAATTCTGGGCTGGGCCTCCGGTTAATAGGTTAGTCCCAAAAATAATATAAAAGTGGAAAATAAAGCCCAATATAGTCCAAAATAGTAGATAATATAGCACGGAGCAATCAAAAATTATAGATACGTTGGAGACGGATCATCTAGGTTTCTGGGACGCGACTGCTCGCTGTTCGTCTAGGATACAACTCGTTTATCCCGCTCCTTCTGTTTTCTGTTTTAGCCATGCTAGCGTTATACGTAGATCTGTCTTCAATTAGCGTAGTACGTGCTTGCATGATTGAATATCAATATGTGATTATTTTTGTCAATGCCATGTTTGTGATTTACTCATGGATTAAGTTAATCGGAAAATTGCCTATTTACTCGGCAATCCAAAAACCTATTATATGTAGGAATTTTTCGGCGAGTGGCTTTGCCGCAGCACTGAAGCCGGATAAGTTTACCGGTACATATTTTAAGCGTTGGCAGACAAAGACCATCATATGGCTCACGGCTATGAACGTGTTCTGGGTCACCGGTGTTCCTTCAGGAACGATTGCTCCTGAACAAGAAAAGGCGTTCAAGGAAGCTACCGTCGTGTTTCTAGGAGCAGTTCTTAGCGTGATCGAAGATAAGTTAGTCGACGCATATTTACATGTGCGTGTTGCCAAGTACTTGTGGGAGGCGCTTGAATCTAAGTTCGGGGCCACCGATGCTGGGAGCGAAATGTATATTATAGATCAGTTCCATGATTACAAGATGGTTGAAAACCGTCCTGTACTAGAGCAGGCTCATGAGATAATATGCAACATCAAGGAGCTTGAGCTTCTTAAGTGTGAGTTACCGGGTAAGTTTGTCGCGGGCTGCATAATTGCTAAGCTCCCTAATTCCTGGAGAAACTTTGCCACCACTCTGAAACATCAGAGGTGTGAATTCTCTATGAAGGATGACATTGATCATCTGAGTGTTGAGCAGAATTCGAGGGCAAAGGACTCGCACGGAAAAGGGGCCGAAGGGATTTCTGTCGCCAACATGGTGAACCAGAGGAACTTCAACTCCCACAAGCCCAAAGAAAAGAATGGTGTCCAACAGAATACCGACTTTAAGAAGAGAGGCAAGAAGACCTTTAAGAAGAACAAGAAGGATGAGGGCTGCTTTACTAGTGGTTCGGTTGAACATTGGGCCAACAAGTGCCCAAATAAGTATAAAAAGTCAGGACAGGACTCCAAGTCTGTCAACACGATTGTAGACAACAATGAGAATGGTGCATCTGGGTACGGTAAGCACTTCAACCTACACCAACTTACCAAAGAAAATGGATGGACATTGAAATCTCATTAGGGTCTGCAACTTCACATGTTTTGTCATAGATATAAATCTATTTTACATGCACTTCTCGCTAGCTACACCACAACTAACATGAAGCACTAATGACCTTTCCTTAGTTTTTGAGTGTATTTTATATCCATAATTTATAAATGACCACCAGGAGAGCATATTTCTTCTTTGAAAAGGATAACCCTCAGCCTCTGGATCCACAACCATATATTACTAAAGAAAGAAAATTCATCAGCCGAACAAAATCGACCCAAAAAAACCCCGAGGTTGCGTGCCTCATGACAGTAGCTCCACCAACCAACCACAAACTCTATGGTAAAAGAAAGAAACAAACGAAAAGTACACAGTTCCTAGGCTATGCTTTCAAGAAAGAATCACTGCATGTGCGCCGATGATGACAATTGCAACCATAAGCCGGTCACGGGATCTTCATCCCCAAAGCCGAGTTTCGATCCACCACCTTTGTGAAGGATACGACGTAGGCACGCATAGACATAACTGACCAGAGATATTGTGTTTCCGCCGGAGTGTACAAACTCATCGTTGATGCGGCCTCTACTATCATCCTCGGACTACCGGCGCCTAGATAACCGGATACCTCTGGAGAAGGTACCAGAAGACAATGATGTCTCATACCTCCTCGCCTCCCGTCACTGTCTCCCCACCTTTGATCCAGCATCATCATATATGAATTTCTGCCTCTATTGGATCCAGTTGTGTGTAGTATCTGCTGGCACTAGGCATGAGTTGGTGCCACTACATGAGTCCCCATGCGTTGCACCTACCGGCGATAGGCATGACATGCGCACTCGGAAGAATCATCGTGTGTAGCACCCGCCGAGCCGGATGCAACATGATCCAGAGTTGGAGGCGGCATCCCATACGGCTACCGTCCTCAGAGAAGGCCCTTGCCATCTCCAAATCCGACCACCACGTCGTCCACAGGACCATGATGCCGCCCTCATCGAATAACCAGGGCCGCTGCCCCAATCCCAAAACTCATGCATCGCCTTCAGATGAGGTTGACGTCCGTTGCGCCACACCACCCATATGAGAAAACTACACAACCACTGTCACCAAGGCACCGTAGCGAGACCGCCACCGAAGATGTTCATAGATCTAGAAGCCACCCAAAATCCATCACGCCGCCCCCCTTCCTCACCTCCATAGGCCATGGCCGAGGTGGGGAAAGCTGCCTCCCTGGCCGTTGCACCGCCAGGGGAGCAACAAGGGCACCCATACCCCCGCTCTCCTGCATCACCACAACACTAACCCACCACGCGCCTCCCGCATGAGATCAGGGTCGTCAGCCTGACTCGCCACGTTGCAAACGCAAAAGAAGACGCAAAGAAAATCCCATCATTGATGTCTCCTCCATCCTTGAGACCATTAGGGGCCAAATCCACACCACCCCCATCTTTGGCGTCACGTGGCCTTGTCCAGCAGCGACCTCCAGGAGCGGCGAGGGGAGAGAGAAAGAGATAGGAAGGACGATGAAAGCGCCAGTCAGCTATGGTTCCGTGGTGTTGGGTCTCAACCGTATGCCTCCTCAGTACAGATACCTGAAGAGAATATACATGGAATCAAGATGTTTACATGTGAGGTCATGTGAGGTACATGAACCACAAAACGAATGAATACGATACCCACATGCAAGTTCACACATGAAGAATGACATCCCTATACTATATATATGCTTCTAGGAACTTGCTTGAAAACAAGACTAAGATGAAGATCAAAAGTGACAATTTGCGCTGATGTGTTATGCTTGGATTACATTTGTTTCCACCCCCATTCAATAAGTCCATGAGCTCTGGGATACTGGAGATAAACCAAGGAAGTGAAAGGCGCTTCATTCATATTATTTATCGCTAGTTGTATAATGCTAGATTATTCACGTATTGTGGTGCTACTGCTTATTCAAATAGTTATGTGACCTTGATGGAAGTATTGTACAATCTAGAAGGAAGGAGATTCTGCATAGCATGCCGCCTCTCTACTCTAGCACTAGGAAATCACGAAGGTAGCGACCAAGAAGTCCGTCAACATCTCATTTCCCCAAATTTAGTAGTATTTAAATAACTATGTAGTGCCCGTGAGACAAATCTATAATACCTAAATAGTTCATCACCATTACTCTATTTCTCTTAACATGCAAGCTATCCACATCATCAGCCTAGCCACATCAGCGTTCCGTTACCGGCTTACAAGGGGGGACCGGCCACAGGTTGAGCAGCGTCCACAATGGCCATGTAAGCATTCAGTTACCAGATTACGTGCTGACCGGCGTATGTAAACAGGCTTTAGCAATTATTTTATAGTATTTCATTTGGTTCTATTAACATCTAGACATGCTTTCATCCTCCATTTCCAGTCTTAAACTGCACACCAAAGGCCAATCGTCGTATTCATTTAAAACAAAAGAAGCCCAGCCGTCTAATCTTTTCTCCATGTGGTGCTTCCGTTTTGATCATTCTCTCGTAAATAAAAAGGACCAATATCTTTTCCCTTGGCTAAATGGATGCGGTGGCTAGGAGGTGATCTCATTGTGTGGTTCGCTCCCGCGGCACCACCGCCGGTCTGGGACGCTTCCGATGGCTCTGTGTGCTATCTAGCTGTGTTTTTGTTGCCGGTGGGAATTGGTCTGATCCCTGTAGCATCTTCGAGATGGCAGCGGTGGTGCTGCTTACTGTTTGGTCTCCACTCCTCTCTCTCTCTCTATGTTCCGGCGAACCTAGCTCCGGCGGCGTTGGGGAAATAGTGGAGGATGGTTCCAGTTGTATCATGTGGGATCTGACATGGTGCAGGCTTCCTTTTCGGCCAGGGAGGAAGAAGCAAATGGAGACACCGGCCAGCTGCCAGGTTCTCCACCATGGGATGGAGGTTAGCAACGAATGCTTGGAGGAGAGCGGAGCGTTCAATGGGGATGTGGCCACGCCCGATGGACCTTCACTCTTCAGGGGTATCTTTATCTCAGCAATGTCATGTTCAATTAAATATTTGTTTTTGTGTCTCACCGTCACCGAAATTGTTGCACAGATCTCCAACTATGTGGTTGATCTGCATGTTAACCGGACGGCGGCATCATGCGATGTACTGGCATATCAGGATCCCTTGAGTGGATTTCACACTGAAAACTTGTTGAAGGATATCCTTGCTCTGATTGGCACTGTCATCACAAGGTATTGCAGACAGCAATGCCCACTGTCCTCTAGCCTCCGCTACTCATCTTTCTTTTTGTCAGTGATTTCCTCTATCACTTTTGGACTCTGCTTAACCTAACCGTTGATTTCATTTCAGTCATATCCGTGTAGTTAGATTAGAGTGGGCATGTCACTATGTGCAGGTTATTGCCCCATAGATGTTCCTTTGCATTAGATCTTTCCTGACATTGATTTCTTTTATCGTGCTCTGTATTTCCTTCAAGTCAGTTGCCCCATAAATTATATTTTCCATGGTTCGGGATAATTACACATGGACAAATATGACCGGATGATGAGTAACGGTTTCCACTTGCTTGCATAATGCAATCTATTTACAACTATTGGCCTTCAAGGTCGGTCAAAATTTCAATTTGTATGCATTATTATCTCAGCCCCATCTTTTTTAGCATATTGCACATATTTGCTTCAATTTTCAAAAAGGCCGTCTAGACAAGTTTTCATCATGTTGTGTTAAACCTTTTCTAATGATTATTGGAACAATCATATTACTACATACTAATAGGTCTTAATCTCAGACAACTTTTATTTTGAGAATGTGCTCTTTATGATAAACATACTAGAAATTTAGGTGTCGAACATAAATATGGTGGCCCATACAATTGTTTATTATTATTATTATTATTATTATTATTATTATTTACATTTTTCTGCTCTATGTGCATTTCTCCAATAGGTATATTGGAGCAAATGTCCCGCAGCAACGCGCGGGGAATTAACTAGTTTTCTTTACAAGTAGGCACCACTACTGGACTCACCGTGCATGCTGAGTTTCTTTTAACGGGAGCTCGGCAGTGAAAGACTTCTTTCGATTACAACGGTAATTGCACTCGACAGTGCCGAGCAAATCGGTAAACATCATCATTAGCCCAGTGCTTAGAAAAAGAAAGGGAAAATTTTGTTTTTGCCACTCTAAATTTTGCCAATTTTTCTTATGCCATTTTACATTTTGACATTTCGCTTTTGCCACTCTTAGTTTTTAACAATTATCACAATTGCCATTTCATGACAAAAGCAAAAAAAATAGAGTGACAATTATGATAATTGTCAAAAACTAAGAGTGGCAATTGTGATAATTGCCTACAGTACCTGAGCTGAGTTGGGATTTGAGTGAACTGGCCGAAGTGGTAGCAGCCCATGGTCCAGCTGTAGAGCAGAACAGAGGAGAGTTCGAGCATAGCAGAGTTCGGTAGCTGCCAAAAACCCTATCGTCGCCGCCGCCGCCCTAATTTCCCCTCCGCACGAGCGCCGGCAATGACGGCACCGCAGAGGCCTACTTCGGCGACTACGGCTTCCGCGTGCATCCTGGATACGGCACGGGGCACACACGTGTTCACGGTCGCTGGCTACAGGCTGCACAATGGCCTCGGCGTCGGCAACTTCATCAGATCTGCCACCTTCGCCATCGGCGGCTACGACTGGTGCTTCCGCTACTACCCCGACGGATTCAGTTCTGAATACAAGGACCACGTTTCAGTCTGCGTCGAGCTCGTGAGGGCGCTCTACGACTTGAGGCTTACCAACCGGGCCACCGGTCTGTCGTCACTCATCTTCTCCCGGCCTTTGTCCTTCCCGGCGTTCGACTCCTGCAAGAACGACCATGTCAGGGGGGCTTACATGTTCATGAAGAGAGACCTCTTGGAGGCATCCCCGTACCTGCAGGATGACTGCATCGTGATCCAGTGCGATGTGACTGTTCTTCTGAAGAAAATACCGGCCGTGGCGACCAAGACCACCAAGGCACCCGAGATCGGGGTGCCGCCCTCTGACCTGTCAAATAATCTCGCAAGGCTGCTTGAGGGGAAGAAAAGAGCGGACTTGGTGATCAATGTCAGTGGGGAGACCTTCTAGGCACACAAGATCGTGCTCGCGATGCGGTCTCCGGTCTTCCAAGCAGAGCTCTATGGGCCAATGGCAATGTTCGACACCGAGAAGCAGTGCATTGAGGTTGTGGACATGCAGCCCGCCGTCTTCGGAGCATTTCTTCACTTCATATACACAGGTTCATTGCCTGCCATGGATGACCTCCTTGACAGCCATGACAAGAGGGAGGTGATCAGGCATCTGCTTGTGGCTGCATATAGGTATGCCATGGACAGGCTCAAGCTGATGTGTGAGGCCATCCTCTGCAAGGGTCTAGATGGCCGAGAGTGTCGTCGCCACATTAGCTCTTGCCGATCAGCATCGTTGCAGCAAGCTGAGAGACGCTTGCATGGAGCACATCAAGCACTTCACCTAGACAGAGGAAATGTCTGACCGCCTGACTAGAGAGCATGTATTGCTGTCCTTATAGCTTATATATGTATGTATTTATGTGATATGCACTGCTGTCCTTTAGATCATGTTGTCTTGTCCTGAAGTTTTCACATATATTCGGGAGGAGAATGAGTAAGTTCATCAGAATTTATGTTGGCTAGACCTATATTATATGAATCCATGCCAGCTTCCTGTGAATTGCTGATAATTATATATGTTGGCTAGACCTATATGTGAATCCATCCTAGCTTTTTGTCATCTTGTGAATGTGCTGATATTTATCCTTATCTTCTTTCCTTTTTGTGCTCTTCTTTTTATTAGTCCAGTAAATCTACAATTTAGGCAGGCTAACATCAATGGGCTGCAGGCCATAACCATGTACATTGGTACTGTAGGCAAACAACAATGGAATGTTAGTCTATTGATAGTGCTAATTATACACTATCATAAGTAAACATAACATCTGTTACAGTGCCCAAGGTAGATTATGCCTAGCAGGTTGATCTTCAGTGTATATATATCTCCTCGGGAGTTTGGGCGTATTTGCCAGAGTTTTGTTCCTTCGGAGTTTTGAGACCTTTGGAGGATACTTCTGGTTCCTACTCAGTGGCATGTTACATTTGATGTCATAAGTCATTCTATTTCAGAAGTTAGACACACATTTGAATTGCAACAGGAACAAAATTGTTTCATACTATTGAATTTCTGTTGAATTACAAACATGCCTATTTGTACCTCTGATTTGAAATACCAAACATAACTGTTTTTCCTCTAAATCTAAATTGCAAACCTGCCTGTTTTCGCCTGCTAAGGTATGTACACCTGCTGCCCGAATCGTGCCCAAGTTTTGTTAATGATTCGATGGGGGAAACATATATGTGATGTGATCTCATCCTGCTGGTTGACCGATTTGCGGTGTTTCGGCATCCTGGAGTTTCCCATAACCGCTGTAATTCTCTGCTCAATTTACCCTGCTGAAATGACCGCTTACCGTTGAGTCATTTAAGAATACTGTAGCCACTTGCAGTCTCTCGTCAGCAGTATATATGTGTTGATCCAGAGCAGCCTGCGTTACTGCTGAAAACTGGCTAGTGTTACTTGCCGAGGCTGCAATCTGCTTGCTTCAATTTATAGGACTGTTGTTCAAGAATAATAAGTTACTATCTTTTGCACTGTTACTAAATAACAGCATGACATCATTTTCTCATCAATTTTAAGATTTAAAAGATAGAGGAAGTTTTTGAGCACTTTGCATCATAATGGACCTTTTGCACCAAACTGACCCTGTTAGAATCCACATGACAATTCAAGGGCATCAGTGAACAACTTACAAAAGCAGAGTATTTAGAACTCAGAATGGGACAAAGAATAGATAAACTAACCTTAGTTTCTAAACATTTACAGGTTAATACCTATTTTGTTATTATAGCATTATTATTATTTACTTTGCTCATCATCCCCACTCTGTTTCTTAGACCACTGTTAGAGATGAGGAAGGAGTCCTAGAAGCTGTTGAGCATGTGCGCGAAATGTTAGACAGAGAGATGGCTGCCTGAACATGTCCTACAAGCATATTTGTTTGTGGATTGAGCCACTGAGGTGAAGCACTGAAATATGCATCTATCATCTCTGGTGTCAAGATAGCACTCATAAAATTTTGATTTCCATTTGCCTTTCGCAGGTGCTCTAGCCATAGCAAGTTTTCAGCTCTCCCCAAAACTTTAGGTGGGTGTGTTGTTTTCGGTGGTTCAGTTCCTCTGAGCAAATCATTTGCGGACAGGGTGGCAACTGAAGCCAGAAAGGTAACAACAGCCCAGCAACCATGATTAAACTGAACATATTTCATACCAAAATCTTCCAGCAAATGTGTTGTCGTTGATTTCTTAAAAACCTGCAGACGCCGGTTTGATGGTTCCATGGGAAGGCAGATGGGGCGGTACTTTTTGAAGCCGAGCATGCTGGATGCACATTTCTCCAAGAGCTTGGCATGGCCTGCGAATTCAAGGTGGTACACAACCAGATGAATTTCAACATTGGAGCTTTGATTTTTAAGCTTCGCTAACTATATTGTTCTTCATCGCTTTTTTCCTTGAACATGTATGCTATCACACTTGCCCAACTCTTGGTCACTCACTTGTGGATGAAGAGCTCCAGTATTTTTGACGATGGATATTCGACCTTCTAGGGGTGTCTCAAGGTGCTGAAGCTGCAACACCATCATCGGCGTCTTGACCACAATGATTTCCACTAGGTATTCCTCGGTTTCCATTGCCACATGATCCAGTGAAATGTTTACCATACTGCTAGATGACTAGCTGTCTGGCATCTCAGTTCATGTGAGACTGACAAGAGGTCTCTAGGACCGCATGACTTTGGCTTATCAATGATTAATGTTTTTTTGTGGTCGTACGAACATATTTAGCTCAAATTATTACAGTTAATTTTTTTTTTGTAGTTAACAGAATTGACAGGTCACTGGTTTTTTGGGGGGGTATTTTTATTTTTAGGATGGGCTTTAGCCTTTTCTATGGTTCGTAATAACCAGTGAGAGGAGTGATCCCAATTCAATTTTTTTATCTTTTTTTTCCTGTAAAAATGGTAGATGCAAAATGGACCTACAAGTCTGTCGTACCAACTCAGAACGATGGTGGAGAAGTCGTACTGGTGGAGGAGTCGTACTTTACTACAGTAATTTGTTTTGCTAATAAACTCTCACTCTATTTGCTTCTATAATTTCGTAATACGATTTGACACATAGGTGGTATTGTGGGTGTTGTCCCGTTTTGAGCAAAGAAAGTTTTTCTTTTTCAAAAGAAAAAAACTAGGCAAGTTCAATCGAGTCCACCGGGATTTTGAAGATGTGGACATACCCCACTCGTCGGTGTCACAGAGAATGTCGTCGTTGTATTATCCACCAGCGCCACCTAGGCAATAGATAGCACATGGCAACATGATCGGCCGTCACAAACACAGCAAAAAACTTACACCTACGGATGGTAGTTAAAGTGTGATACAGACCCTGCCCCCAAACATTTCCCCTAGTTTCACTGTGTGGGCCCCCTTCCTCTTTTCTTTCCAGTTAAATCTTTTTCACCTTATCTTGTAACTTTAACTAGTATAACGCCCGTGCGTTGCCACGGGCTCTTCAAAATTTATAATCAGTATCTTTCATTTATCATCCCCTCATATTGGGTGATTATGGGGTGCTCTAATTAGAAACACAACAATCAAATATTATGAAATTTCACCGAACGAACAACAACGAATAATACGATATCTATCAAACGAATAAAATGAGGTCATATTTTTGGTCCGTCATGCACTTCTGTTGAAAAGTGCCTATCCCTTTTAGAATCAACCCACTGTTTGCTCGCACGCAAAAAAAATACATCTCTAAAGTGGGGAACCGATCGGTGCCAAAAAAAAACTCAAACTCCTATCCAATCTCGACTTCGTGCTCTTCCACTTCCATTGATAAAGATGGGACGTCAAGGGTTTCATCATGATGACCTCGAGCAGCCACCGACATCCCTCCCCACATCTACCCCTACCCCCTGCTGCCGCTTGCACTGTCCTTGCTCCTCGAGGGAGCTAGGGACACAATGTTCTCTAGGATGGGCATGACCAGATCCACGAGGAGGCCACATTCTTCCATGGGAACCCAACCAAGCACACCACCCTCCGCAACCATCCAATCCCAGCCTAACAAAGTCAAGACCCGCCATCGATCCACAAATCAGGCTCGCCGCATCCAGGTTCACTGCAAGTCTGCGACGAGTCTGTAGTCGACATCTTGACTTTGGCTATCCCCACGGAAGAATCATCGGATTTTTGCTGAAACTGAAACATACTAAAGTGACACATGCTCGAATTTTTAAATCAGATGACTATCGAAAAGAAGCCGCCCAAGAAAAGTAAATAAGCATCAAGTGTTGAAAGAGAATGATGGACCCTAAGGCCATGAACTGATAAAAGAGAGCAGTCAAGCAATGTAGAGTAGCAGGAATCTAATAACAAGACCTTACCTTCATAAAAATAAGGGAAGAACACTTCCTTCATAGCCTTCCTACAAGTACAGAACATACTAAATTAGCATTGTTTCAGTCTCATTTTTTGCAAATAAAGAGTGTAATAATTACCACCTATTTCATTTGGCACTAAAAATTTCTACCTCTGTCTGACCTCCTGCAGCACTAAAAAAACTCATCACTTACAATATCATAGCCGCACACTCCAAGTCAAAGTAGAACATATATCAAGGATTCTGTGACAACCAACCATGGCCAGATCAGATGGCTTTTAATTGCATTCCATCTCATAATCCAGAGCCCACTCTATCTCAATGGAAATTAAATTTAGGCATGTCACAAGTTGTCATTATTGTTAACATTCAGAAATTTAAATCAAAGGAAATCTATAACCAATTCCAATGCTTGCATTAAGCTGTAATTACATGATATGTAAATGCTGCAAATGCAGAAGTACCACACAACTATGCCACAACCCTAAGAAATGTTTCTATGCTATCCTTCTTAAAACTCCGAAAGAATGCATATATACTATACCCAATTTCACTCACGTGTATTCATGAGCTATGATAAGCACAAAAAATAAACTATGGCAGTAACAACAAATAACAGCAAAGAAGTAATTGCAATCAGTGCAACACACTACATTTGCCGGCATGGAGATCCTAATACTTTTGTACCCTCAATTTTATATTCTTTCCGCGCCACCGCTATCAGCATAACCTTCATTATGCTTTTCTTCAAGGTTTCACTTGAAAAGTACAAGGGCACTGACACACACTACAGCTAAAATTCTCAATAAATAAGCCTCATTTCTATTTATATCCAGTAAGTAAAACTCTGGGATACCAGCATTAAGTATTTTCTACCTGGTAACAAAAAAACACATAAAACCAAATCAGAGCCGCCAAAATGGAAGCCTATCATAATTTAGTTAAGAATCCAAATCACCGCCATTATTCCACAATGAACTGATCAAAGTTTCAACATACCAGTCATAAAGTTTTTCATTTCTCTCATACAAAAATTAAAATAGCTCAACAAATGAAGTCAGAACCTGAACAATGGAAATTTGTCAAGAAATAAGTGACAAGAACTTATCTTATTAGGGGCATGATTTAATAATCAAATGATCACTTTCATATGAATTATAAATATTTTAGAGCATGTTCTTCCTATACATAACAGTAGAGTTGGTACAAAATTTAGTAACCTTTTAAAATCTTCAAGTATCAATCCTGAAATTCAATAGTACTACCTAATAACCCGAACTTGTTTTCGGAAGTGATATACATACGGAGGGAGTACTACCTAATAAATTTGAAGTAGTATACAAATTCAGCCTATGTGCTAAGATTTTTTTTTCCGCACATCGCCCTAGTTCACTTTCAGTTACACTCATGGTTAGGCCGCCATCAACCGGCAGCACCTGCACCTACAGAATTAAACAAGTTTGTAGTCATTTCCGGTTAACCTTAAGGAATCTTCAGGCCGTACTGCCTAAACTTCCTGCATTTCATGCCTAACAGCCCAAATGCACAAAAATTCACTCATATCCTGGACACAACGGCACCAATATGATTCTAATCGAACAAGTAGTAAGTGAAGCAAACCTAACACACCATCATGCTGGTATGAAGTACGAACCTACTGTTGGACGACCGGTTCAGAAGTTCCTGCAATCTCCCCATAATATATTGTACATATCTGCAAGAGATCACAAAAAAAGTAACAAGCTTACTTCTGTAAGCACTAAGCAGTCCAGTAATTCAGGGACAAAGATGGTTACCACTGGCTTACTGGAAGAGGAGATCATGTTTGCTGTTTGCTAGAGTTTTAATCCCTCCGTTCCTAAATATATGTAGTCCATAGTGGGGTAGTTTAGTACGTGTTGCTGCAAATTAGTTCAGTACGTACGAAGCTGTTGCTAATTTCAATGCCTGGCTGTTGCAAGTTTCTAATGAAAAAGTACTTCAGGTCAAAGGTCAGGGAATATACACTTTTGTTATCATGGTTGTTTCCTTATAGTGAACAACTTTGATCACCACTTCAGCAGCTACTATCTATAAGAAGACATTAGCTAAGTAGATACAGGCAAAGAAAGCATGTAGGCAAAACCAGAATTAAAAACATCCTTCTCAATGGAGCTCGTGCAGTTCGGAAGACCCTAATCATCGATGAGGGACCCCTCCGATGGTAGCATGGCGTGACAATTGCCGTCAATGACGACACCCAAAGTACCTTGCACAATCCATCGATCCAGTTCGGAACAATCAAGCACATACCTTGCAAAGTGATGTTGATCTGAAGCAGAGGTGGGAAGGTAAAGGCTCAGGTGAGGTGGAATGAGACGTTGATATAGACGTGCACGCATGAGAATAAGGCGGTGCCCAGGATGGATCTCCATCGGAGGAGGCCGGATCCGCTGGGGAGGAGGTCGCTGTAGTACCTGCCATCTGTGCGGTGGATCACGAGGCTGGCAGGCAGGGGGAGGGGATAGGAGGGAGCGGGTGGGCTAGAGCGCAGATGGCGGGTGCCCCCGACGACGGCTGGGAAGGATGGTGGAGGAGGTGGATGAGGATGGCGGCGGCGGCGTCTGCGATTGCGCCTCGTTCGCAGCCGTGCTGGTGGTGGTCGATGCGAGAGCCGGATGGCGTCGGCCAGAATCAGGCAGGGGCGACAAAGATTTAGAGGAGAGAGAGAATGGAGGCGATGAGCGATGGGAGGAAGGGCCACCGGCGATTGGGGTGGCCTCAGATCCGCCCTCCGTGGCCGCCTATTTCATGGGACGAACACCCGTGCTCACCGTCGGGCTCGCCTTCGGCCGCTGCCTCGCCGACATTCATGACGTAGAGCCCCTTCCTCCGATCCCATTTGCTAGGGAGGAAGCGCCATCCTTCATCGCAGAGAACGAGTCCACACTGAGATCCCAACGAGATCATGATTGCGCCTCCCCAAACCGCAGCGGCACATCCCACTCCATCAACGACCAACCTATATGAGGCGGAGGGTCAGTGTAGGACGCGAGCGCCATCACCATGGACGTGGGGGACGCCGTAGGTGGGAAGGAGGCGGCGACGGCGTCTGTGTCAGGAAGATCGCACGACGGTGGCGGCGTTTACTCGAGGGGATCGAGAGGAGCTGCGTTTGGTGCCGGGTGGGTTCTTTGGTGCGTGCGTGGGGCTGGAGATTGTGATAGGTGATCAGGTGAGGGCGTGCCATACCTGGATCGATAGCCTTAATTACCTGGTGGTAATTTAAATTTATTACCATATTCGATATTTCCCGAGTTATGGACCTTACCATACCTGGATTGATAGCCTTTGGGGTAATTTAAATTTATTACCATATAATTACCATATTCAAAATTTCCTGAGTTATGACCTTACCATACCTGGATTGATTTATTACTATACGTGGATTAATTATGATTGATTACCATAAATACGTTGGGTAATTAAATTTATTACCATATTCGATATTTCCCGAGTTATGACCTTACCATACCTGGATTGATAGCCTTTGGGGTAATTTAAATTTATTACCATATAATTACCATATTCAAAATTTCCTGAGTTATGACCTTACCACCTTACCATACCTGGATTGATAGCCTTTGGGGTAATTTAAATTTATTACCATATAATTACCATATTCAAAATTTCCTGAGTTATGACCTTACCATACCTGGATTGATTTATTACTATACGTGGATTAATTATGATTGATTACCATAAATACGTTGGGTATTGCCGGTCAGACGAGAAAAGAGAAAAACCGGTGAGAGGGGCTGGTGGGAGGTGGGACGAAGAAAAACCGGTTGAAAATAAACCGGTTGAAAGTGGGGGGGACTATTCAACCAACTCGTTCATTAGGAGTAGAGATTTGGCAGATTTTGTCTGTTGGTGCAGGAAAGCACCCAACACAACACAACTACCACTACACCTACCAGCTGATCGTGCCAACAAACGGTGACGTCGTTGTTTTCTCATGCTATGTGGACACGCGCAAAAAGCATTTTCAATGGCTCGCGGAGCCCTCTCCACCAATTGCATGCCACCAGCCGAGTGGAATTGAAACCTGATTAGGCCTATGAGACATCTTATGTTTCATGCATCATGCATTTTTTTACATGCATTTCTCACCACAGCACACCTTGTATGGATATCATTTCTTATCTCTAGAGGGACCTTTGCATTCACAACTCTTAAATGACCCCAAAAGATCATTTTTTATGAAGGAAATGCAAGTTAACACTTGTAGCATGACATTACTATACTATATATATGGATGCTTTCATGGACTTGCTTTGAGAACAAAATTACATGTAAATCGAGAGTGATAATGCTCTTGGAGGTGTATCATCGTAGGGTTACATTTCTTCTAGTCTCCCATCAATATATTCGTGAGCTCTGAAATATTGGCGGAAAACAAAGAAACAACAAGGCATTTCACTCCTTTAATTTCTTGCTTGATGTGCGACGAAATCTTTTTCACGTGTTGATCTTTCAAGGTTTTTCCAATACAAAGTCACAAATACACTTAGCAAAACGATGGTATGCCTTCCTGAATGAAGGACCGTACTGTGGTCTGGCTCCACTCTGGCCCAGCTAACATCCCTAGTTTATGTAGGGAGGAACTCCCTTGCTCCAGAATAATATACTTCTTTTACCCCCGCAAAAAAAGTGATGAAGATAGTTACAATAGAGACCAGGACCATCACATTCTCTAAATTTGTTTAAGTTTTTTTAGTGCTCGTGAGACGCAAGATTTTTTTTCTACGAGACACTCTTACGTGCAGTCAAATCTCGCCTTGCGGATCTTGATGCTCCGCCTCCTGCTTCTTATTGTAATAGGATAGACATATGAATGAATAAATTGAGTCATTGCAAAATGACACACGAGTGTATAAACTAAGTTATCATGGTTCCGTTGACAAATTTGGACACGTTATTGTTTGAGCAATGCAAAATATTTTTGGGACTCCATTGGTTATCCCATTGTCAGTGACAAATAAAAAGTGATGGAATCCCCCTCCTCCGCCGCCACTCACGCAATCATCCACATGGTCAGATAGTTCTTAGAACCGACCAGTCTATATTTCTAGTGCGTAAGGCTGGCCTTGGTACATTATTTCCTAGACATATACATCCATGGCTACAGAGTTTCAGGTGTGGGTTATCCTTCTGAAGCCTGGTCTGATTCCTACCAGCTGGCACAAAAAAACATTAATATTTTTTAATGGGAAACGAGCAAGCGATCTGAAACACGGGAAGCGTCATGGTAATTACACTTGAATATCATACTTTTTCATGCATCGCACGCCCCACTCATACAGACAATGAAAATGTGGGTCATATTTGCAGCTCACCATAACCACCAGAAGTCCACACCATATGCAAAATTGTCCACTTCAGTTTATATCTCTCTGTGTGTGTGTGTGTGGGGGGGGGGGGGTGGGGGGGATGACAAACTTGGAGCCTGCTTCGTTTGGTGAAAATATTTGGCATCTCTAAAAAGTTGAAGTTGATTGGTTGGGCTCCAATTTTAGGCAATCCTTCTACCCAAGTTGGCATTTTTTTGTTAAAACTAATCTTCTCCACCCATAACCTTTGGTAAAGCCGTACTGACATACTGACCATGATTCCATTCAAAATTTTACAGAAAAAGGTTAGCGACTTTCTTCACAAAAATGATGGATGGCTGCAAGGAGCTACTTGGTCTAGAACCAAATTTTGGCAAGACAACATTTGTCAAAGATCAAACTTGGGTGAAATATGAGTAGGGTCGATAGATGAATGTGTTTCATCAAACATACTATATTACATGTATTTCGCGCTACACTATAACTGACAACATGCAGAAATAACATTTCTGATCTCTTTAAAAACATTTCTTCCCTCTTTATTGAAATTTATTTTTACAACTGCTAAATGAATACAAATGAACATATATGAAAACAAGATGTTTCCACATGATATTTCCTAAGCTAGATGACCCACAAGATGAATGAATATCAAACTTACATGCAGTTTCACACTTCCAAGATGTATGATGCCTTTCGGAACTTATTGAATGTGCCATGCTAGGTTACATTTCCTCGTTCAATATATTTGTGACCCCTAAGATACTGGAGGAAAGGAAAGAAACTCAATGCATTTACTTATATTTATTTCTCGATAGCTGTCCCACGCAAGATTATGCATGTGTTGTATCATGGGCACCTTTCCAATGGACCGACGTCACTTAGTGAAATTATCGTATGTGTTAGAAGAGAACCCGTTCATAGCACTGAGAATAGTGAAGTCACCATGAAGACTTGGACCATCACATTTTTATAATTTTAGTTTTATATGAATTTGTTTTCAAGACATGTTTTTACAAGACACTCCTATTAAAGGAAATTTGGATCTTTTACCGATGGATCTTGTGAATAGTCCCACACCCTTGCCGAAACTGGCTTAGAGAATGGTTCCAAAGCCACAAGGCAGGGAGCAAGGTGGGGGATATACTGTGTCGTAAAACACTACCAAACCCACGCATTCTCAGCCTCCATAACCACATCCGCACAACAGATGCCTTAGAAGAATGATTTTTCCTCCCTCGTATTGTTCACCAACATAAACCTCTGTCGTGCCGATTGATTGGGAATTTGGGAATTCCACCTATTCGGATGGTGCCCCCCCACCCCCGGCGGTGGTGATAGAGTGTGCGCTCGTCTTTCTGGTCAAACTTTAAAATGGAATCATGGGCACTCCGTTGGTACCAAAGGAGTTCTTGAGTTGGCAGAATTTTAAATATTATTAGGGGTCCATGACTTTATGTGTTTCATCACTCATTTAAGTAACATGCATTTCTTGCTACACCACAACCAACACTAAGCACTCATAACATTTCACATCATTGAAGTGTAGCTTGCGTTCACAATTCTTCAATGACCACCAAAAGAATATACATGAAGTCAAGATGTTTCTACATGAGCTATTGTATAGTACATGATCCCAAAAGAAATGGATACCTTTCTGAAAAATCTACCCATGCTATATATACATAAGTTGTTTGGAAACAAAACTATGTCTAGGTTGAGTACAATAGTCTTCGCAAATGGATCATGCTATAGTCTTACATGTCTTCCCTTCCCCATCTAATATATCTGAGCAGTGAGATATGGGAGGAAAACAAATAAACTAGATAGCATCTCCTTCTTTTAGTTTATCTGTATTTGTCCAATGCGGTTTTGGTTACGCGCTTTTTCTATGATGTCGTTTCAAGAGATTATGATGATGTTGTCATGCTAGTTGATAATATGGTTTTCTGATGAGAAAACTTATGCTATATGGTAGAAACATGAGCCAGATCATAGCATGCAACCTCTCGGCATGAGCTCCACCAGCAGGCACAGTGAACAGAATCCCCACGATCACCTAAACAGGCTCATTTGTCTAAATTCAGCTTTACAATATGTGATTTACTATGAGATGGGAGTATCTTTCGGCAAGTCACTCAAATTATAGGGAGTTCAATATTTGTCTAAAGGAGGGTTATGTTGCAGGCTTGTAATAGGATAATCATACAAATGGAAATTTGATAATCAGTAATTCTTAGCAATTAAAAGACAAACTTACACATTTTGGTGCGACTTATGCAAATATCATAGTCCCACTCGTGTGTGACGAATAAGAAAGCAATGCAATCTTCCAGAATGGGCGCCTCCTAGCCATCGCTCCCACCCACGGCACCAGCAACGACAACGGGGGTAGGGTGAGGCCCCGCACGCTGCCACCATCGTCGTCATGCAGAGTCCACGCCTTCCATGCCTGCACTCTTTTCTCTTCCCACACCCTTCATCAGCACAAATCACCCCCTCAGCGGTTAGTTCTTCGGTGACTCCGCGCTATCCGTATGGGGCCTCCCCCTGCTCCTGCTGCGGCGGCGGCGAGGGCTGGTGTTGTGGCTGCATGGCTCCGGTGAGACGGGCAAACAGAGCCGAGCCACCTGCTTCTCCGACGCCACCATCACTTGTGGTTTCTGATTGGAGGGAGAACAACACGTGTGATCTCACCCTGTTTCTCAATTGATTTGCTGTGTTTCTATTGTAGGTGACGTGGTGATCAATGCTTGGTTCGGCATCTCGGAGGTCCCCATAACCGTCATAATTCCCTGCTCAATTAACGCCAGAAACAATTGTTTGATGTTGATGTTCCGTTTGTTACATAGACTGTAGCCATGCACGTTTTTGTCTTCAGTACTCAATATTTGTTGCTACAATTTACCACTAAAAATTGCCTAACACTATTTACTGATGTTGCTGCAGTTTGCACAGTATGCATGCATCAGAAACCAAGCTTGCTTGATAGTAGTTTGTTCGCAGACCATTACAAAGAAAATGTTCCTTTGGAACATGATGAACAAGGTTTTGTTCTGTGGTAGTGTTACTTTAGAACAAAGATGACATTATTTTCTCTTGAATAAATTTAAACTATAGAGTAAGTTCTTGTGTACTTTGCATTATACTAAAAGGCACTTGCTCTAAGTTAACCATTTTAGAATCCTCATGACCATTAGAGGACATCAGTGTACAAGTTACAAAAACAGAGTACCTGGAGTCCGGGTATACAACACATAGTAGGATGAGAATATATATTCGGCCTCATAGCTCGACACACCCAAACACTGCACCCACCCACCATTTGTCGCCACACAGAGGCCATGGCTCCCAAGCCTTCACTCTTTCCTCTCCAACATCCTCCACTAGTATAACTACCACTTCATTACCTTCCATGTCGTTGATCCATTGGTGACAAGCCCGCACTATCCGAATGACAACTCCATCTGCGATGATGATGGTGGATAGGCTCGTGTTTGGTTCCAAGGTGTCACGAGATGGGCAAGCAGAGATGAACCCAAGTCGCCCCCTACTTCTTTGTCTCCCCTGCCCTCCGCATGCTGTTTCTCACTGCCCCATCACTGGCTACACTACGTTCTTTGGCGCCCAAATGTTGTTCAAGAATCAAGACTAGTAACACACGAACGTCGTATGCATGTTAATTCATCATTTTTTTAGCTGAGAGGACAAAATTATGTTGTGGTGATTTAGGAAGAATTGTTATAGTAACAAGAAACATTTTCTAAATTTTGGGTATATGGCATAGAATGGACCTTAATTTCAGCATAAAGCTATTGTTACGCCATTGAGAATTTAACAACAAGTACTATATTAGTCATGGTATTGAGGTGTACTAAACTTAGGCTTCATCCCACATGAGATCATTCTTATCATGATCAAGAGGAAATTAGTATGGAGTCCATTAACTGGTCAACAATACTTGAGAACACCTAGTTACTATAATACTACTCACAGTGGGGAGTAACTTCGACTATTAACATGCATATGTTACTAGTCTATGCTACTACTCCATAGTGGGGAGTAACATATGTGTGGTGTTATGCAACCCTTCATTATTAGCTTGCAAACTCATCTTGTCTTGCTATGTGTAATGTTACTCATAGTATAAGTAACTAGCTATGTCTCTCAATTCATCTCCCTCATTAAATTATTGCCACATAAGCAAATTTGCTAAATTGGACCTTAGGTTACTCAAACTTGGGTTCCAACACTTAGAACATTTTGGCCACATTCTAAGCACTCTCTTTAGGTTGTGCCCAAGACAACCTTGAGACCTGGACCATCTCTGAACACCATTTAGTTTTATTGCCTTTTACTTATTTTCAATTATTAAATTAACAAATATTACTCAAACTTGGGTTCCAACACTTAGAACATTTTCTTAGCTATTTGTAAAAGAAAAACTATCCTTTTAGCTCAAGAGAAGTGCATATTACAACCCCCCCCCCCCCCAACTCTAGGCCTAGTCTAATATACACCCCCCCAACTCCAATACCGTCTAATCTACAACCCCCACTCTCAAAATTGTCCAGAATCCAACCCTCCCTCACCAACCGCTTGACTGGGGTGAATAGTAAATTCAAAAAATAAAATAAAAAATGTAATTATTTTTTGTATTTACGTTTCATTTGACGAAAAAATCAACTTTTTTAAAAGATCTGTAAAAACGAAAAGTAGGAAAAACAATTTTTTTGCTCACTCATCTGCACCTAGTGAATAGTACATTCAAAAAACATATGAATTTATTTTTTGCATGTAAGATGTCTCAACATGTGAGGTCCTTGTTGGGGAACGCAGTAATTTCAAAAAAAAATCCTATGCACACGCAAGATCTATCATGGTGATGCATAGCTATGACAGGGAAGAGTGTTGTCCATGTACCCTCGTAAACCGTAAGCGGAAGCGTTATGACAACGCGGTTGATGTAGTTGTACGTCTTTATGATCCAACCGATCCTAGTACCGAAAGTACGGCACCTCCGTGATCTGCACACGTTTAGCTCGGTGACGTCCCACGAACTCTCGATACAGTTGAGTGTGGAGGGAGAGCTTCGTCAGCACGCTGGCGTGATGACGGTGATGATGAAGCTACCGGCGCAGGGCTTCGCCTAAGCACTACGACGATATGACCGAGGTGGATTGCGGTGGAGGGGGGCACCACACACGGCTACGACAATGATCAACTTGTGTGTCTATGGGGTGCCTCCTTCCCTCGTATATAAAGGAGTGGAGGAGGGGGAGGGCCGGCCCTCTATGGCGCGCCCTAGGGGAGTCCTACTCCCACCGGGAGTAGGATTCCTCCCTTCCAAGTAGTAGGAGTAGGGGAGAAGGAAGGGGAGGAGAGGGGGAAGGAAGGGGGGAGGCCCCCACCCAACTCGGATTGGGCTAGGGGGCACGCCTCCCACCTTTTCCCTTCCTATCCTCTATTCCACTAAGGCCCAATAAGGCCCATATACCCGCGGGGTTCCGGTAACCTCCCGGTACTCCGGAAAATGCCCGAACTCATTTGGAACCATTCCGATGTCCAAACATAGGCTTCCAATATATCGATCTTTACGTCTCGACCATTTCGAGACTCCTCGTCATGTCTGTGATCATATCCGGGACTCCGAACTATCTTCGGTACATCAAAACACATAAACTCATAATACCGATCGTCATCGAACGTTAAGCGTGCGGACCCTACGGGTTCGAGAACTATGTAGACATGACCGAGACTCATCTCCGGTCAATAACCAATAGCAAAACCTGGATGCTCATATTGGTTCCTACATATTCTACGAAGATCTTCATCGGCCAAACCGCACAACAACATACGTTTGTTCCCTTTGTCGTCGGTATGTTACTTGCCCGAGATTCCATCGTTGGTATGTCAATACCTAGTTCAATATCATAACCGACAAGTCTCTTTACTCGTTCTGTAATGAATCATCCTGCACTAACTCATTAGTCACATTGCTTGCAAGGCTTATAGTGATGTGCATTACCAAGAGGGCCCAGAGATACCTCTCTGATACTCGGAGTGACAAATCCTAATCTCGTTCTATGCCAACTTGACAAACACCATCGGAGACACCTGTAGAGCATCTTTATAGTCACCTAGTTACGTTGTGACGTTTGATAGCACACTAAGTGTTCCTCCGGTATTCGGGAGTTGCATGATCTCATAGTCATAGGAACATGTATAAGTTATAGAGAAAGCAATAGCAACAAACTAAACGATCATCGTGCTAAGATAACGGATGGGTCAAGTCAATCACATCATTCTCTAATGATGTGATCCTGTTAATCGAATGACAATTCATGTCTATGATCAGGAAACATAACCATCATTGATTCAACGAGCTAGTCAAGTAGAGGCATACTAGTGACACTCTGTTTGTCTATGTATTCACACATGTACTAAGTTTCCGGTTAATACAATTCTAGCATGAATAATAAAAATTTATCATGATATAAGGAAATATAAATAACAACTTTATTATTGCCTCTAGGGCATATTTCCTTCAGTCTCCCACTTGCACTAGAGTCAATAATCTAGATTACATTGTAATGATTCTAACACCCATGGAGTCTTGGTGTTGATCATGTTTTGCTCGTGAGAGAGGCTTAGTGAACGGGTCTGCAACATTCAGATCCATATGTATCTTGCAAATCTCTATGTCTCCCTCCTTGACTTGATCGCGGATGGAATTGAAGTGTCTTTTGATGTGCTTGGTTCTCTTGTGAAAGCTGGATTCCTTTGCCAAGGCAATTGCACCAGTATTGTCACAAAAGATTTTCATTGGACCCGATGCACTAGGTATTACACCTAGATCGGATATGAACTCCTTCATCCAGACTCCTTCATTTCCTGCTTCCGAAGCAGCTATGCCGCCCCCCGCCACACGTAGATATCCCCCGACGCTTTGCTTGGAACTGCACGAACTGACAGCTCAAGCATTTAATAAAAATATGTATCCGGTTTGTGACTTAGAGTCATTCGGATCGGTGTCAAAGCTTGCATCGACGTAACTGTTTACGATGAGCTCTTTGTCACCTCCATAAACGAGAAACATATCCTTAGTCCTTTTCAGGTATTTCAGGATGTTCTTGGACCGCTGTCCAGTGATCCACTCCTGGATTACTTTGGTACCTCCCTGCTAAACTAATAGCAAAGCAAACATCAGGTCTGGTACACAGCATTGCATACATGATAGAACCTATGGCTGAAGCATAGGGAATGACTTTCATTTTCTCTCTATCTTCTGCAGTGGTCGGGCATTGAGTCTGACTCAACTTCACACCTTGTAACACAGGCAAGAACCCTTTCTTTGCTTGATCCATTTTGAACTTCTTCAAAACTTTATCAAGCTTTGTGCTTTGTGAAAGTCCAATTAAGCGTCTTGATCTATCTCTATAGATATTGATGCCCAATATATAAGCAGCTTCACCGAGGTCTTTCATTGAAAAATTCTTATTCAAGTATCCTTTTATGATATTCAGAAATTCAGTATCATTTCCGATCAACAATATGTCATCTACATATAATATCATAAATGCTATAGAGCTCCCACTCACTTTCTTGTAAATACAGGCTTCTCCAAAAGTATGTATAAAACCATATGCTTTGATCACACTATCAAAGCGTATGTTCCAACTCCGAGAGGCTTGCACCAGTCCATAAATGGATCGTTGGAGCTTGCACACTTTGTTAGCACCTTTTGGATCGACAAAACCTTCTGGTTGCATCATATACAACTCTTCTTTAAGATATCCATTAAGGAATGCAGTTTTGACATCCATTTGCCAAATTTCATAATCATAAAATGCGGCAATTGCTAACATGATTCGGACGGACTTAAGCATCGCTACGGGTGAGAAGGTCTCATCGTAGTCAACTCCTTGAACTTGTCAAAAACCTTTTGCAACAAGTCGAGCTTTGTAGACAGTAACATTACTGTCAGCGTCAGTCTTCTTCTTGAAGATCCATTTATTCTCTATGGCCTGCCTATCAACGGGCAAGTCAACCAAAGTCCCATACTTTGTTCTCATACATGGATCCCATCTCAGATTTCATGGCCTCAAGCCATTTTGCGGAATCTGGGCTCATCATCGCTTCCTCATAGTTCGTAGGTTCGTCATGGTCAAGTAACATGACCTCCAGAACAGATTACCGTACCACTCTGGTGCGGATCTTACTCTGGTTGACCTACGAGGTTCGGTAGTAACTTGATCAGAAGTTTCATGATCATCATCATTAGCTTCCTCACTTACTGTGTAGGAATCACTGGAACTGATTTCAGTGATGAACTACTTTCCAATAAGGGAGCAGGTACAATTACCTCATCAAGTTCTACTTTCCTCCCACTCACTTCTTTCGAGAGAAACTCCTTCTCTAGAAAGGATCCATTCTTAGCAACGAATATCTTGCCTTCGGATCTGTGATAGAAGGTGTACCCAACAGTCTCCTTTGGGTATCCTATGAAGACACATTTCTCTGATTTGGGTTCGAGCTTATCAGGTTGAAGATTTTTCACATAAGCATCGCAGCCCCAAACTTTAAGAAACTACAATTTGGGTTTCTTGCCAAACCACAGTTCATAAGGTGTCGTCTCAACGGATTTAGACGGTGCCATATTTAACGTGAATGCAGCTGTCTCTAAAGAATAACCCCAAAATGATAGCGGTAAATTAGTAAGAGACATCATAGATCGCACCATATCTAGTGAAGTATGATTACGACGTCCGGACACACCATTACGATGTGCTGTTCCGGGTGGCGTGAGTTGCGAAACTATTCCACATTGTTTCAAATGAAGACCAAACTCGTAACTCAAATATTCTCCTCCACGATCAGATCATAGAAACATTATTTTCTTGTTACGATGATTTTCCACTTCACTCTGAAATTGTTTGAACTTTTCAAATGTTTCAGACATATGTATCATTAAGTAGATATACCCATATCTGCTCAAATCATCTGTGAAGGTGAGAAAATCACGATATCCGCCGTGAGCCTCAATGATCTTTGGACCACATACATCAGTATGTATGATTTACAATAACTCTGTTGCTCGCTCCATTGTTCTGGAGAACGAAGTTTTAGTCATCTTGCCCATGAGGCATGGTTCGCAAGTACCAAGTGATTCATAATCAAGTGATTCTAGAAGTCCATCAGAATGGAGTTTCTTCATGCGCTTTACACCAATATGACCCAAACGGTAGTGCCACAAATAAGTTGAAGTATCATTATCAACTCTGCATCTTTTGGCTTCAATACTATGAACATGTGTATCACTACTATCAAGATTTAGTAAAAATAGACCACTCATCAAGGGTGCATGACCAAAAAAGATATTACTCATATAAATAGAACAACCATTATTCTCTGATTTAAATGAATAACCGTCTCACATCAAACTAGATCCAGATATAATGTTCATGCTCAATTCTGGCACCAAATAACAATTATTTAGGTCTAAAACTAATCCCGAAGGTAGATGTAGAGGTAGCGTGCCGACGGCGATCACATCGACTTTGGAACCATTTCCCACGCGCATCGTCACCTCGTCCTTAGCCAATCTTCACTTAATCCGTAGCCCCTGTTTTGAGTCGCAAATATTAGCAAATGAACCAGTATCAAATACCTAGGCGCTACTGCGAGCATAAGTAAGGTACACATCAATAACATGTATACCAAATATACCTTTCACTTTGCCATCCTTCTTCTCCGCCAAATACTTGGGGCAGTTCCGCTTCCAGTGACCAGTCCCAGAAAAGTGTCTTGATGACCCACAAGTGTAGGGGATCTATCGTAGCTTTTCGATAAGTAAGAGTGTTGAACCCAACGAGGAGCAGAAGGAAATGATAAGCAGTTTTCAGTAAGGTATTCTCTGCAAGCACTAAAATTATCGGTAATAGATAGTTTTGTGATAAGGTAATTTGTAACGAGTAGCAAGTAATAAAAGTAAATAAGGTGCAGAAAGATGGCCCAATCCTTTTTGTAGCAAAGGACAAGCCTGGACAAACTCTTATATGAAGGAAAGCGCTCCCGAGGACACATGGGAATTATCGTCAAGCTAGTTTTCATCACGTTCATTTGATTTGCGTTTGGTACTTTGATAATTTGATATGTGGGTGGACCGGTGCTTGGGTACTGTCATTACTTGGACAAGCATCCCACTTATGATTAACCCCCATTGCAAGCATACGCAACTACAACAGAAGTATTAAGGTAAATCTAACCATAGCATGAAACATATGGATCCAAATCAGCCCCTTACGAAGCAACACATAAACTAGAGTTTAAGCTTCTGTCACTCTAGCAACCCATCATCTACTTATTACTTCCCAATGCCTCCCTCTAGGCCCAAACAATGGTGAAGTGTCATGTAGTCGACGTTCACATGACACCACTAGAGGGATGACAACATACATCTCATCAAAATATCGAACGAATACCAAATTCACATGACTACTAATAGCAAGACTTCTCCCATGTTCTCAGGAACAAATGTAACTACTCACAAAGCATATTCATGTTCATAATCAGAGGGGTATTAATATGCATAATCGATCTAAACATATGACCTTCCACCAAGTAAACCAACTAGCATCAACTACAAGGAGTAATCAACACTACTAGCAACCCACAGGCACCAATCTGAGGTTTGGATACAAAGATTGGATACAAGAGATGAACTAGGGTTTGAGATGACATGGTGCTGGTGAAGATGCTGATGGAGATTGCTCCCCTCCCGGTGAGAGGATCGTTGGTGATGACGATGGTGATGATTTCCCCCTCCCGAAGGGAAGTTTCCCCGGCAGAACAGCTCCGCCGGAGCCCTAGATTGGTTCTGCCAAGGTTCCACCTCATGGCGGCGGAGTCTCATACCAAAAGCTTACTTATGATTTTTTTCCTCGACGAAAGACTCCATATAGCAGAAGATGGGCATCGGAGGGCCACCAGGGGGCCCACGAGGCAAGGGGCACGCCCAGGGGGGTAGGGCGCGCCACCCACCCTCGTGGCCAGGGTGTGGCCCCCCTCTAGAAATTCTTGCGCTCAGTATTTTTATATATTATGGAAATAGCTTCCGTGAAGTTTCAAGACTTTTGGAGCTGTGCAGAATAGGTCTATAATATTTGCTCCTTTTCCAGCCCAGAATCCCAGCTGCCGGCATTCTCCCTCTTCATGTAAACCTTGTAAAATAAGAGAGAATATGCATAAGTATTGTGACATAATGTGTAATAATAGCCCATAATGCAATAAATATCGATATAGAAGCATCATACAAAATGGACGTATCAACTCCCCCAAGCTTAGACCTCGCTTGTCCTCAAGCGAAAGCCGAAATCAAAAAATATGTCCACATGTTTAGAGATAGAGGTGTCGATAAAAATAAAATACGAACATGAGGGCATCATGATCATTCTTAGAACAACAACATATATATTGTCATATGATCTCTTATGCTCAAGTAACAATTCGATCACAATTTCAAGTATGAATCATAAACTTCATTGAAAGCTAACAAACTCTAATCTCAGTCATTGAGGCAATTGCAATTTATCATAACATAGGAAATAGTCAATATAAGAGCTGTTCAGCAAGTCCATGATGACCCACAAGTATAGGGGATCTATTGTAGTCCTTTCGATAAGTAAGAGTGTCAAACCCAACGAGGAGCAGAAGGAAATGATAAGCGGTTTTCAGCAAGGTATTCTCTACAAGTACTGAAATAAGTGGTAACAGATAGTTTTGTTATAAGATAGGTTGTAACGAGCAACAAGTAACAAAAGTAAATAAAGTGCAGCAAGATGGCCCAATCCTTTTGTAGCAAAGGACAAGCCGGAATAACTCTTATAATAGGAAAAGCGCATCTGAGGACACATGGGAATATCATCAAGCTAGTTTTCATTACGTTCATATGATTCACGTTCGATACTTTGATAATTTGATATGTGGGTGGACCGGTGCTTGGGTGTTGTTCTTACTTGAACAAGCATCCCACTTATGATTAACCTCTATTGCAAGCATCCGTAACTACAACAAAAGTATTAAGGTAAACCTAACCATAGCATGAAACATATGGATCCAAATCAGCCCCTTACGAAGCAACGCATAAACTAGGGTTTAAGCTTATGTCACTCTAGCAACCCATCATCTACTTATTACTTCCCAATGCCTTCCTCTAGGCCCAAATAATGGTGAAGTGTTATGTAGTCGACGTTCACATAACACCACTAGAGGCTAGACAACATACATCTTATCAAAATATCAAACGAATACCAAATTCACATGGCTACTCATAGCAAGACTTCTCCCTTGTCCTCAGGAACGAACGTAATTACTCACAAAGCATATTCATTTTCATAATCAGAGGGGTAATAATATGCATATAGGATCTGAACATATGATCTTCCACCAATTAAACGAACTAACATCAACTACAAGGAGTAATCAACACTACTAGCAACCTACTAGCACCAATCCCGGACTTTGAGACAAGAATTGGATACAAGAGATGAACTAGGGTTTGGAGATGAGATGGTGCTGGTGAAGATGTTGATGGAGATTGCCCTCTCCCGATGAGAGGAGCGTTGGTAATGACGATGGTGATGATTTCCCCCTCCGGGAGGAAATTTCCCCGGCAGAACAGCTCTGCCGGAGCTCTAGATTGGATCCGCCAAGGTTCCGCCTCGTGGCGGCGGAGTCTCGTCCCGAAAAGTTCCTTCTTATTTTTTTCTCATTGAAAGACCTCATATAGGAGAAGATGGGCGTCGGAGAGCCACCAGGGGGCCCACGAGGTAGGGGGGCGCGCCCTAGGGGGTGCCCCCACCCTCGTGAGTAGGGTGTGGGCCCCCTGGCCTTCATCTTTTTCCTGGATTTTTCTTTATTTCTTTTAAGACGCTCTGTGGAGTTTCAGGACTTTTGGAGTTGCGCAGAATAGGTCTCTAATATTTGCTCCTTTTCCAGACCAGAATTCCAGCTGCCGGCATTCTCCCTCCTTATGTAAACCTTGTAAAATAAGAGAGAATAGCCATAAGTATTGTGACATAAAGTGAAATAACAGTCCATAATGCGATAAATATCGATATAAAAGCATGATGCAAAATGGACGTATCAACTCCCCCAAGCTTAGACCTCGCTTGTCCTCAAGCTAAATGCCGATAACAATAAATATGTCCTCATGTTTAGAGGTAGAGGCGTCGATAAAAAATAAAATACGGACATGAAGGCATCATGATTATTCTTATAACAACAACATATATAGATTTTGTCATATGATTACTTATGTTCAAGTGATGATCTATTCACAATGCAAGAGTATAAATCATAAACGTTATTGGGCTTTGACAAACTATAATCTCAATCATCGAAGCAATTGTAATTTATCATAACATCGGAAAGAGTCTATGTCAGAGCTAAAAAGCAAGTCCACATACTCAACTATCACTTAGTCCTCCATAATTGCTAACACTCACGCGATACTTGTGGTTACGGAGTTTTAATCGGACACCGAGAAAGATAGGGGCTTATAGTTTTGCCCCACAACCTTTTACCTCAAGGGTAATGTCAACAATAATGATTCATGCTCCCCTACATCCAATTAGATATATATATATATATATATATATCATGTTGTTTCCAACATGTTGAGCTTGCCAAAGGATAAAATGAAAAACAAAAGGTGAAGATCACCATGACTCTTGCATAAGGTAGAAGATAATAATAAAGGATAGGCCCTTCGCAGAGGGAAGCAGAGGTTGCCATGCGCTTTTATGGTTGGATATATAAAATCTCGATGCGAAAGAACGTCACTTTATATTGCCCCTTGTGATATGAACCTTTATTATGCAGTCCGTCGCTTTTATTACTTCCACATCACAAGATCGTATAAAGCTTATTTCTCCCACACCAATCAATCATACATATTTAGAGCAATTTTTATTGCTTTGCACCGATGACAACTTACTTGAAGGATCTTACTCAATCCATAGGTAGATATGGTGGACTCTCATGGCAAAACTGGTTTAAGGATATTTGGAAGCACAAGTAGTATTTCTACTTGGTGCTGAGAATTTGGCTAGCATGAGGGGGAAATGCAAGCTCAAAAAGTTAGAGGATCCATGACAACATACTTTATCTCATATATAAGAAAGACATAACTCATTACGTTGTCTTCCTTGTCCAACATCAACTCTTTAGCATGTCATATTTTAATGAGTGCTCCCAATCATAAAAGATGTCAATGATAATATATCTATATGTGAAAACCTCTCTTTCCTTATTACTTCCTATTAATTGCAACAATGACCAAAGCTATGTTTGCCAACTCCCAACAACTTTTAATCATCATAGTCCTTCTATGTGAAGTCATTACTCTCAATAAGATCAATATGAACTTTTTGTTTATTTTTATTCTTTTCTCTTTTCCTTTATTCACCCAAGATCATGGAAAAATAATCAAGCCCTTGACTCAACACTAATCTTTATTATATATAGCTCACGGACTCGATTACATAGAGAGATCATAAAGCAAAACTCAAAACTAGATCATGCCATAAACTTTATTCTACTAGATCAAGATACTACTAATAGGATCAAACTAAGAAAACGGTAAAGATAGGAGTTGTCATTGTGATACGATACCGGGGCACCTCCCCCAAGCTTGGCAGTTGCCAAGGGGAGTGCCCATACCCATGTGATTATATCTCCTTCTTTGTTGTTGGTGTAATATTCTTGGCGATTATTCCTCTCAGGATACGGTTCTCCTCCTCGAGCTTATTGACTTGCTGCTTGAGGTCCATGATTTCCTTACGAAGCTTTCCTGTGACAGCTAAAGCTCCTTGCACCCAAGGGTGTTGCATAGCTGTGGGAGAACAAGTGACACTCCTCTTCATATTTTCATAAGAAATCTAACATTAGAAGGGATAACCGAGTTTGGAATAGCTGAGCTCTATAGTTCCCCCATTGTGAACCCAGCTCGGAGGCGAGAGGTGACTTCTTGATCCTCCATAGCATCTACTCTCATCAAGTCAGCCTCCATCTCCTCCTCCGTTGCTGGCCCAAAGTGGTCAGCGTCGCTGTTTGCCCTTGGTTCCGGTGCCGGATTAGATACCCGGCTCTCCCCGATTGACTCTTGAGAAGACATCTTGCTCTGATCTGCAGCAGCAACAGCTCGAAAACAAAAACAGGAGATTTTTGCGTGATACGGGAGTCAAAACCTTCGGGAGAATATATAATGAATTTTTACCGACCAAAATACGTGACGTGCAAGAAAACGGAGTCCGGAAAGCACACAAGGTGCTCACGAGGTAGGGGGCGCGCCCAGGGGGTAGGGCGCGCCCACCACCCTCGTGGGGCCCTCGTGTCCTTCCCGGACTGCTACTATTTTTTTTTTTCTGAAATAATTTCGTCATTAACATAGACTCTTAAAAATTGTTTTGGAGTCGGTTTACTTACCGTACCACATACCTATTCCTTTTCGGAGTCTGAACATTCCGGAACCCCTTTATGTATTCCTCTGGGGTTACGGTTTCAATAATATTGGTTTCAACATTTATGGGATTACCTGAGATATAATGTTTAATTCTTTGACCGTTTACCACCTTCGGATTTGTGCCCTTCGAAGTTGTTGATTTTTATGGCACCGGAACGATAGACCTCCTCGATAACATAGGGGCCTTCCCATTTAGAGAGAAGTTTTCCTGCAAAAAATCTTAAACGAGAGTTGTATAGCAATACATAATCACCTACATTAAACTCACGCTTTTGTATCCTTTTGTCATGCCATCTTTTAACTTTTTCTTTAAACAACTTGGCATTTTCATAAGCTTGGGTTCTCCATTCATCAAGTGAGCTAATATCAAATAACCTCTTCTCACCGGCAAGTTTAAAATCATAGTTAAGCTCTTTAATAGCCCAATATGCCTTATGTTCTAGTTCGAGAGGTAAGTGACATGCTTTTCCATAAACCATTTTATACGGAGACATACCCATAGGATTTTTGTATGCAGTTCTATAAGCCCATAATGCATCATCAAGTTTCTTAGACCAATTCTTTCTAGACCTATTAACAGTCTTTTGCAAAATTAATTTGAGCTCTCTATTGCTCAACTCTACTTGACCACTAGACTGTGGGTGATAAGGAGATGCAATTCTATGATTAACATCATATTTAGCAAGCATTTTACGGAAGCACCATGAGTAAAGTGTGAACCACCATCAGTCATTAAATATCTAGGGACTCCAAACCTCGGGAAAATAACTTCTTTAAGCATTTTAATAGAAGTGTTATGATCAGCACTACTAGTTGGAATAGCTTCTACCCACTTAGTAACGTAATCAACAGCAACTAAAATATGTGTGTATCCATTAGAGGCTGGAAAAGGTCCCATATAATCGAAGCCCCAAATATCAAACGGTTCAATAACAAGTGAATAATTCATAGTCATTTCTTGACGTCTACTAATATTACCAATTCTTTGACATTCATCACAAGACAAGACAAACTTACGGGCATCCTTGAAGAGAGTAGGCCAATAGAAACCAAATTGCAATACCTTATGTGCAGTTCTATCTCCAGCGTGGTGTCCTCCATAAGACTTGGAATGACACTTGCGTAGGATCTGTTCCTATTCATGCTCAGGTACACAACGTCTAATAACACCATCTACTCCTTCTTTATAAAGATGTGGGTCATCCCAAAAGTAATGTCTCAAATAATGGAAGAACTTTTTCTTTTGTTGGTATGTGAAGCTAGGTGGTATAAATTTAGCAACAATATAATTAGCATAATCAGCATACCATGGAGTACTCTGAGAAGTACTTATAACATTTAATTGTTCATCAGGAAAGTCATCATTAATAGGTAGTGGGTCATCAAGAATATTTTCTAACCTAGATAGGTTGTCTGCAATGGGGTTCTCAGCTCCCTTTCTATCAACAATATGCAAATCAAATTCTTGTAGCAAGAGAACCCATCTAATAAGTCTAGGTTTAGCATCTTTCTTTTCCATAAGATATTTAATAGCAGCATGATTAGTTTGAATAGTTACTTTAGAATCAACAATATAAGATCTGAACTTATCACAAGCAAATACAACTGCTAAGAGTTCTTTTTCAGTAGTAGCATAATTTCTTTGAGCATTGTCTAGAGTCTTACTAGCATAATAAATAACATTTAATTTCTTATCAACTCTTTGCCCTAGAACAACACCTACAGCATAATCACTAGCATCACACATAATTTCAAAGGGTAGGTTCCAATCAGGTGGCTGAACAATAGATGCAGAGACTAATGCTTTCTTAAGTATTTCAAATGCTTCTACACAATCATCATCAAAGACAAATGGTATATCTTTTTGCAATAAATTAGTCAGAGGCCGAGAGATTTTTGAAAAGTCCTTAATGAACCTCCTATAAAATCCGGCGTGACCAAGGAAACTTCTTATACCTTTGGTGTCCTTGGGACATGGCATCTTTTCAATAGCATCAACCTTGGCTTTATCAACTTCAATACCTCTTTCAGAAACTTTGTGCCCCAAGACAATACCTTCATTAACCATAAAGTGGCACTTTTCCCAATTCAAGACAACATTAGTTT